>NC_092165.1:32003223-32010723 GCF_045791955.1 Oncorhynchus clarkii lewisi
TTGGTATTTCCTTCAGTGTGTTTGTGTGTGTGTGTGTGTGTGTGTGTGTGTTGGTATTTCCTAAAGTGCGCTGGTGGTGTTTGGCCATGCAGCGCTCACTGATCAGGTTGGGCCTACTGGGACCAGAGGATTACATGGGAATAATCCCTTTAATGTCAAATCCCTTTAAGCAATTTAGTCCTTCATAAATTATCATCCCAAGCAGAAACAATGATTAAGAAGTGAAATGATACACCAATACCGTGAAGTGAACTTCCTGTTGTAGCTGTATGTGTTTACAATTTACAAGGTATTTGACGTGTCTTACTGTCTAGCCAAGAACACGACTTAAAATCAATTAAACATATTAAAACCATAAAATATAGCAGGCTGATGAAAGTGGTTGAACATAGCCTATAGTTTCACTAGAATCAAATGGCATGATGAACCATAGAATTAGAATGAGTGGAACAGATATAGAACCTCTAACCATGGGCATTCAAATTCTACTCATTCTTATATCTACTCATTCTTATGGGATGAACATCCTCTGTCTGTCGAATAGGCTGCTTTTACATCAAGCGGGAGGCAAGTTTAGCAAATGCATGAAGGTAGATACGAAAGACAAAGATAAACAAACCTATTACCCAACAATGTTATCATTATTATTTCTTTGTTTTAGTGATGTCCTTGTCCAAGAGGACACGCTAAACGAATGAAACCAAATGAGGTCTCTGTTGTCAAACTTGATAGTGTCCCAACTTTGAAATGAAAAGCATGACGTTAATAATTTCGTAGAGGTCAACTGGACGGTAATGCCAGGAAAACAATGCCCATGCACACTTTGGTCATCACGTCTTCTCATTTTTCATCACAAAGGTAAAACCACCTATACCATTGTTTAATCAAATGGTATCACTAAGCCATGACTATTTAATAGTAATAGCTTAATAGCTTCTGAATCATTTCTGTCATGAAAACAACAAACCCCTGAGTCTCTCCAACACGTTTCGGTTCACATGCGTATCTAAGAACTTCCAGGCAGGACAGTACACAGCAAACAGACATAGTTCTGTTAAAGATATCCTGACACAATGTATCCGGTGCCTTCGGGAAGTATTCAGACCACTTGATTTTTTTTCACTTTTGTTACGTTACAGCCTTGTTCTAAATTGATTAAATTGTTTTTTCCCTCATCAATCTACACACAATACCCCATAATGACAAAGCAAAAAACAGGTTTTAAAAACACTAAAATATTACATTTATATAAGTATTCAGACCCTTTACTCAGTACATTGTTGAAGCACCTTTGGCAGCGATTACAGCCTTGAGTCTTCTTGGGTATGACGCTACAAGCTTGGCACGCCTGTTTTTGGGGAGTTTCTCCTATTCTTGTCTGTAGATCCTCTCAAGCTCTGTCAGGTTAGTTGGGGAGCGTCGCTGCACAGCTATTTTCACGTCTCTCCAGAGATGTTCGATCGGGTTCAAGTCTGGGCTCTTGCTGGGCCACTCAAGGACATTCTGCTCCTCTGGAGCAGGTTTTCATCAAGGATCTCTCTGTACTTTGCTCCGTTCATCTGTCACTCAATCCTGACTAGTCTCCTAGACCCTGCTGGGAAAAACATCCCCACAGTATGATGCTGCCACCACCATGCTTCATTTTTAAATTTTACACTGAGTATAACAAACATTAGGAACAACTTCCTAATACTGAGTTATACTCCCCCATGCTGCCACCACCATGCTTCACCGTAGGGATGGTGCCTGGTTTCCTCTAGATGTGACGCTTGGCATTCAGGCCAAAGAGTTCAATCTTGGTTCCATCAGACCAGAGAATATTGTTTCTCATAGTCAGAGTCCTTTGGGTTCGTCTTGGCAAACTCCAAGCGGGCTGTCATGTGCCTTTTACTGAGGAGTGGCTTCCGTCTGGCAACTCTACCATAAAGGGCTGATTGGTGGAGTGCTGCAGAGATGGAAGGAGCTCTGTCAGGGTGACCATCGGGTTCTTGGTCACCTCCGTGACCAAGGCCCTTCTCCCCCATTGCTTAGTTTGGCCGGGCAGCCAGCTCTACGAAGAGTGTTGGTGGTTCCAAACTTCTTCCATTTAAGAATGATGGAGGCAGACATGTTGACCTTCAATGCTGCAGAAATGTTTTGGTACCCTTCCCCAGATCTGTGCCTTGACACAATCCTGTCTCGGAGCTCTACAGACAATTCCTTCGACCTCATGGCTTGCTCTGACATGCACTGTCAACTGTGGGACCTTATATAGACAGGTGTGTGTCTTTCCAAATCATGTCCAATCAATTGAATTTATCACAGGTGGACTCCAATCAAGTTGAAGAAACATCTCAAGGATGATCAATGGAAACAGGATGCACCTGAGCTCAATTTTGAGTCAATTATGAATACTTATGTAAATAAGGTATTTCTGTTTTGTATTTTCTTTTATAAATTTGCAAAAACCTGTTTTCGCTTTGCCATTATGGGGTATTGTGTGTAGTTTGATGAGGAACGTAACAAAATGTGGAAAAAGTCAAGGGGTCTGAATACTTTCTGAATGCACTGTATATCTTTAGATAAAGATAGACAAGATTCTGTTAAGAAATGGCTGTTTTTTATTTAAGTAGTATGTGTTCAGGAATTGGAAATGTGTCTAATAAGCTATAAGAAGTTTGTTAATGGATATTTATCATTTGTGTTTTAAGATATCATTTCAGTTTTACTTGGTGTTATCACTGTTACACACATATGACAAAATGCATATATCTTTAGATAAAGACAGACAGAGTTCTGTTAGAGATATCATGACACAATGCATATATATATTTAGATAAAGACAGACAGAGTTCTGTTAGAGATATCATGATACAATGCATATATATATTTAGATAAAGACAGACAGAGTTCTGTTAGAGATATCATGACACAATGCACATATCTTTAGATAAAGACAGACAGAGTTCTGTTAGAGATATCATGACACAATGCACATATCTTTAGATAAAGACAGACAGAGTTCTGTTAGAGATATCATGACACAATGCATATATCTTTAGATAAAGTAAAAGGAAGCAACAGAAAGAAGAAGACGATACATTACAAATAAGTCTTCTCAGAGTCTCCCTCTACATCCCAAACGGCACCCTATTCCCTTTACAGTGCACCACGTTTTGACCAGGGTCCATAGGGCTCTGGTTAAAAGTAGTGCACTATACAGGGAAAAGTGTGCCATTTGGGACACAGCCTTTGGCTTCTATCTATCTACTAGAACAAGGGGGAATGAGATTCTCTCAGAGGGCTGGAGAGGTGGATGCTGAGGTGGCTGGGGATAGAGATGGAGGGGGCTAGAGGGCTGAGGGGGCCAGGCCGTGTGGCTGGGCTGGGGTTAGGAACTCCTACAGATTACGAATGGCTGGATCTCTCCTCAGACAAAGGAGTGACATAATCACATCCCCCTTAGAAAAGAGAGACCATTTTACATCAGTGTTTAACCTAAAGAGCAACACTCTAGCATGGATTACTGGACTAAGGATGAGAGATCCCATTTATAATTGGATTAAGATACAATAATAAGAGATGACAGTAGCCCGTGCGGTCGGCGTGAATGTGCCAGCCCAGTGCTGACTGGCTGGTGAATGCATTACACAAAGTGCTTTAAAATCTATTTCAGAATGGAGATGAATCAGACCAAAAGCTATCTCTCTTTCACAGGCTTTGGCGGCAGACAAACCTTTTGTTGCCCATTATAATTCATGAACACGACCAATGACTATTTTAACTGCATTAGAATGAGCCTCCTTTTCCACACAAGTGGCTCAACAATGCACTCATCTGCCTTAATCTTTGCTGATGCCCAGATGAGAACAATGCATAGCCGGGGGAGAAATAATATAGGCTCAAATATTCATTGTGTGGCATCGTGGGCAGTAAAGTGGCCAGTGTTGTCTATTACAAGAGAGGCAGCAGATTATACTCTGTGATTGCAGAAAGGACACTTGGATTACAGCGGCTGCGTTTGCATTGTAAATGAGGCTGGTGTGGTAGCTATCGTCAGGGCCGGTGCACGGCTGGGCCAGGCGCCCTTAGCAACATGCTTATTCTGTAGAAGGTCACGCAGTAATATCTCCCCCCCCATGAACCTCCCTCTACGCCTATTACACCTGACAGACCGGGAAGGAAGGAAAGAAGATATTCATATAAAACACCTGATTCAACCAAACATAAAAAAGGAAAAAGAGGACTGTATGCTTTTCAAAAGTAAAAAGGACACCACTTAATGAGTTTCCTAGTGGAGTTTCATATTAATGATGAAAATATCTGATTCAACCGCCACCAAATATAAAAAGGACGTAATGGCATACTTCTTTGTTTTAAAAGGAAGCCCCTTAATTAGGTAGGGCTTCAGAAATGTCATCTTCCTTTATTAAGTGTTCTGCTCCATCAAAGCAATAATCACCACTGTCAAATATCATCACATGATGGACAGCCTGCCTCCTCTCTCTCTCTCTCTCTCTCTCTCTCTCTCTCTCTCTCTCTCTCTCTCTCTCTCTCTCCCCTCTCTCTCTCTCTCTCTCTCTCTCGTTCTCTCTCTCTCTCCCCCCCCCCTCTCTCTCTCTCTCTCTCTCTCTCTCTCTCTCTCGTTCTCTCTCTCTCTCTCCCCCCCCCCCTCTCTCTCTCTCTCTCTCTCTCCTCTCTCTCTCTCTCTCTCTCCCTCTCTCTCTCTCTCTCTCTCGCTCTCTCTCACCCCTCCACCCCCATCTCCCCAACCACCCCTTGCCTTTGTACCCTGAGGGGTTTGTCATCGCTCCCCGTTCAAAAGCACTGGGACCCCTCTGCCAGGAGACAACCCCTTCATTATGACACAATTACTCCCTGGCATCAACCAAGTGCAGTGTCTGTGTGTTTGTGTGTGTGTGCCTCACCTCCGCTCTGCTCTGCTTAACCTGTTTGTAATAATCACGCCTGCCATCAGACGCCATCAGAGCAGATCTGGCCTTAGCAGGGAAACACATGCATGATCAAGAGCCAGACTTGAAATGATGAAATGTCTGTGTGTATATGTTTTAGAAACCCCCAGAGACAGGTAGACTGTGTGTTGTCACAAAGACTCGAGGAGGGGCAGAGAGATAACTTGTGACTGCACAAGGAACCTTTTTCCATTACAGACACTTTATTTAGAAAAAACTAAAAGCCATTTAAGTCAACACTCAGATGAGGAATTATCATATGTAAAATTACAAATAAAACTGTAAACTGTATGTAAAATCATGAATAAATAAATAACAAGTCTTCAAACATGCATATTAAATTATGAAATATGAACGCGCTGTAGAGGACAATCCCACGAGGAAAGAAACATTACAGATGACTAAAAATTCCCTCCACACATGTCTAAAATATCGGTGTGACTTTGTGAAGTACTAATCCAATAAATTGATGTTGGCTCTAGGGTTCAGAATTAATTACCGCATTTAACATTAGCTAAATGGAATATTACACGTTTGATAGAGTATAATTACTCTTGTATTAATGATTCATATTACATTGCCCTCATTGATAACACTTGGCATAAAGCTCAGCAGTTTAAAAAGAAGAAGGAAAGTAGAAAAAAAGATTTGAATAGCTAGTGCCGGAGCTAACTAAACTAAACAAAAATATAAATGCAACATGTAAAGTGTTGGTCCCATGTTTCATGAGCTGAAAAAAAATATCCCAGAAATGTTCCATATGCATAAAAAAACGTATTTCTCTCACATTTGTTTACATCCCTGTTAGTGAGCATTTCTCCTTTGCCAAAAAAATCCATTCACCTGACAGGTGTGTCATATCAAGAAGCATGACCAGTACACAGGTGCACCTTGTGCTGAGGACAATAAAGGGCCACTCTAAAATGTGCAGTTTTGTCAAACAACACAATGCCACAGATGTCTCAAGTTTTGAGGGAGTGTGCAATTGGCATGCTGTCTTGAGTCAATAACTATTCCACCCCTTTGTTATGGCAAGCCTAAATAAGATCAGAAGTAAACATGTGGTTAATTTGGTTAAGTCACAATAAGTTGCATGGACTCACTCTGTGTGCAATAATAGTGTTTAACATGATTTTTGAATGACTAGCTCATCTCTGTACCCCACACATTAAATTATCTGTAAGGTCCCTCAGTCGAGCAGTGAATTTCAACCACAGATTCAACTACAAAGACCAGGGAGGCTGTCCAATAACTCGCAAAGAAGGGCACCTATTAGTAGATACAAATTAATAAATAAAAGCAGACAATGAATATTACTTTGAGCAAGGCAAAGTTATTAATTACACTTTTTATGGTGTATCAATAAACCCAGTCTCTACAAAAATACAGCCGTGCTTCCTAACTCAGTTACCAGAGAGGAAAGAAACTAGGCCAATAGTGACTATAAAACAGTTACCGAGTTTAATGGCTGTTTATGGAAAAAACTTAGGATGGATCAACAACATTGTAGTTATCCACAATACTAAATTAATTGACAGAGTGAAAAGACGGAATGCTATACAGATAACAAATATTCCAAAACATGCATCCAAGGCACTAAAGTAAGAGCGCAAAAAATGTGCCAAAACAATTAACGTTATGTTTGTTCGGGGCAAATCCAATACAACACATTATGGTGTACCACTCTCCATATTTTCAAGCATAGTGGTGGCTGCATCATGTTATGGGTTTGCTAGTAATCGTTAAGGACTGTGGAGTTTTTCAGGATAAAAAATAAATGGAAAGTAACTATACACAGGCTAAATCCTAGAGGAAAACCTGGTTCAGTCTGCTTTCCACCAGACACTGGGAGATGAATTCACCTTTCAGCAGGACAATGACCTAAAACACAAGGCCAAATCTACATGAGTTTCTTAACAAGACGACAGTGAATGTTCCTGAGTGGCCGAGTTACAGTTTTGACTTAAATCTAATTGAACATCTATGGCAAGACCTGAAAATGGTTGTCTAGAAGCGATCAACAACCAACTTGACAGAGCTTAAATAAATTTGAAAAGAATAATGGCAAATGTTGCACAATCCAACATGGGCTCAGAAAGACACACAGCTGTAATCACTGCCAAAGGTGATTCTAACATGTATAGACTCAGGGGGTTGAATACTTATCTAATCAAGATATATTAGTGTGTTTTTTTGTTGTTGTTACAAATGTTCACATTTTTCTTCCATTTTGACATTAGAGTATTTTGATCGGTGACAGAAAAAAGACAAGTAAATCTGTTTTAATCCTACTTTCTAACACAACAAAATGTGTAAAAAGTAAAGGGGTGTGAATACTTTCTGAAGGCACTGTAATTTCTGACTTATTCTAGGAACAGCTGTCCAAAAAAGAGGGAGGGCGCACCAGCCTTGATAATAAACCCTCAAAACTCTCCAATAACAGAAGAATAAGAGACCTGTGCTCTTAAGTGTTACAGTTGAAAATAAACCTGGCGTCATGTTGGATAGAGACCAAAAGCAGCACCCATCTTCAGTTTGCGCGTGTGTG
>NC_092165.1:32015723-32120723 GCF_045791955.1 Oncorhynchus clarkii lewisi
TCCCTCCACCTATCTTCTCTGTTCCACCACATTGCTCTGTGTCTCCTTATTGGAATCACTTATCTATGGGCCCTCTGTGAATCTGAATAACACTAGCTGGGCCTCAGACAGACTTGTGCCTTAAAACAAATCAATAAACTCTCATTTTCTTGTAACAGTTTCATATTAATCGGGTGACTGGGGCAGAATGAGGAATGTGTCGCTGGGCCGGGTCCGGGGCCGAGAGAGGAGAGAAGGAGGATTAGAAAATGAAGATGGGATGCACCAGGGGGCCCCCATCAGCCCTTAATGAAACTGCAGACCCCCCTCCCTCCTGTCTTCCCCCCATTCCTCCTCTCCTCCCTCCACACCCTCATCCCTCCTCCACCCACTCCCTCCTTTCCTCCCTCCCTAGCCTTGATGAGTTCTCGTGCTGATCAAATAAAAGCAGAAATAGCCTTTTGTAGTTGTGGTCAATTTTCCCTCCGTGGCCCTGATAAATTCAGACATTGCACAATCACACGCCATAAATCTATGTCTGTTCCCCCGCTGGGCCGATTTGATGAATTATTGAACAGGGGGCAAAGAACATACATCTATCCGCCCCCCCACCCCCCCATCCAAATACACAATTATTCTCCCCTCTATTTCTTATAATTCAACTGAGTTTGAAGTTGTGTGTTGATTATGGCCTAAGAAGTCTACATGAAGAGACACGGGGGGGATTGATATGTTGTACCTGTCACATGCAGCTATTTTAGTATATGTATCAAGAGCCCCCCCAATTTAAAGTGGAGGCTATCTAGCATGGTTTATCATGACTGTGTAGACATACAGGGTGAGGCAGGTGAGGTGTCACCACTTGTGACCGCCCGGCCTCTTGATCAGATAGACGAGAGCAGACAGAGGTTGACCACAGATTACCGCCTGTGTTGTACCCATTTCTACAGCAATTTCAATCTGAGTGGCTTTAATACAAAGGGAACTGGCCAATTCTTACGGCACATTTTGCAAAGCCAGGAATCTATCTACACTCAGGGTTCATTATCCTGTGATAACGTCAAAGACTACCTGATGTAATTTAGGCAATATAAAAACAGCAGGAAGAAATAAGTGCCAGTGGCCTGTCTGGACATTGGACCGTTGACGCTTTAATCCTCTCTGAGCCAATCACCAAACACAATAGTGTGATATCATTTCCTGTATATCACTTCCTGTTCTATCATATATAATCCCAACATAAAACAGACACAATCATCCAACTGTAGCCACTTATTTCCATTCATTTCCATAGCAGTGTTTATTACATTGCATCAGAGGAGGCTGGTGGGGAGGAGCTACAGTCATTGTGATGGCTGGAATGGAATATATGGAAAACGGCGTTGAACGTTGTTTCCAGTGTATTTACGTAACCATTTATTCCATTCCAGCCCATCCTCCTATAGCGCCTCCCACCAGCCTCCTCTGCATTGCAGTGAGTATTTACTCCATAAAATCTTGTGTAGAAACTAGTAGAGCGGCCATTCACTCACTATTAGGGATTCTTATTTTCCAGAAAATCGACCAAGTTTCAATACCGGGAATTAAACTTAAAATATCTTTGGTCGCCAGTGACATTGTTGTGAATTGCAAAACAGGCTGTACATACATTCTGAGCGTTCTCATGTTTCTCAATTAATTCAGCGCATTTCAGCAGTACCGGACCCACAGTATAGCGTTGTCGAATCTTACACTTTCACAAACTTTGTAACGGCAGTCAAACAAAAGTCGAATGACCAAAGTTGCTAAGATTGCTAGATAACCTCTTCAACGAACGACATAATATTTCCTATATTTGGCAAAATTGAGTTGATGATTTTTACAGATAGCAGAGGAGCTCATGAAAAACGCGGAGATCAAAAGAGGAAATGGTTGAAATATCAAGGTATCTTACAGGGGACCAAGTCTGTTTTAAAAATATCCATCTCTACTCTCATACCGCTTGTTGATCCACATTCTCTACCAAAGCTTTCATACGCATAAATACTTGCTGTTTGGGGTTTTAGGCTGGGTTTCTGTACAGCACTTTGAGATATCAGCTGATGTACGAAGGGCTATATAAATACATTTGATTTGATTTGATACGGACAGCAAGTACGAGACAGCGCAGAGAAGCAGGGGACATGTTATAGCTGTAGTTTGACATGCATAGGCGAGAGATGTGCGTTGATACCGCAACCTATGGATTACAGAAAAAAGTGAGTCATTTTCTCGCCAGACAGGAGTCAGGATTTTTGGTTTCAGTGGGATTGGAACTAGATATGAAAATAATCAAGGCTCCCGGACAGGAGAAGATCGAATTTTCCCTAATGCTTCTCTGAATTGTTAACAGACTTTATGTCTGTGACAGAGATGCCTATCTAATGAATTGTGCATAGGCCTATCAAATTTGTGACTGTCTGAAGAGTCACACTGACAGCTCAAAGAGGCACACGTTATTTAATAGGCTATAGAGAGGTTTCCTGGAGGGTTCATTAACTGCATTCGGTTTGCATGTGTCAATAATATGTGTGCTTTTTCATTTATGGAGACTTTGTGTGAAGTATACTGAACAAAATATAAACGCAACCTGTAAAGTGTAGGTCCCATGTTTCATGAGCTGAAATAACACATCCCAGAAATGTTCCATACACACAAAAAATTATTTTCCAAAAAATGTTGAGCACAAATTTGTTTAACACCCATGTGAGGGAGCATTTCTCCTTTGCCAAGATAATCCATGTGTGGCCTATCAAGAAGCCGAATAAATAGCCTGATCATTACACAGGTGCACTTTGTGCTGGGGACAATACAAGTTTTGTCAAACAACACAATGCCACAGATGTCTCAAGTTTTGAGGGAGCGTGCAATTGGCATGCTGACTACAGGAATGTCCATCAGAGAGGTTACTAGAGAATTTCATGTTCATTTCTCTACCAATGTCGTTTTAGAGAATTTGGCAGTACTTCTAACTGGCCTCACAACCGCAGACCACGTGTAACCACGCCAGCCCAGGACCTCCACATCTGGCTTCTTCACCTGTGGGATCATCTGAGACCAGTCAGCCAGATAGCCGATGAAACTGTGGGTTTGCACAACCGAAACATTTCTGCACAAACTGTCAGAAACCGTCTCATAAATTGAGGATAAATTGAGGGGAGGGGGGCTCATCATTGTGGTCCACACCAGGGTATTGACCTGCAGACAGGATGAATCCCGGTTTCAACTGTGAATGGCATTGTGTGGGCAAGCGGTTTGCTGATGTCAACTTTGTGAACAGAGTGCCCCATAGTGGAGGTGGGGTTATGATGTGGGCAGCTATAAGCTACAGACAACGAACACAATAGCATTTTATCGATGGCAATTTGAATGCACAGAGATACCGTGATGAGATCCTGAGGCCCATTGTTGTACCATTCAAAGATCAGCATACAATTCCTAGAAGCTGAAAATGTCCAAATTCTTCCATGACCTGCATACGCACCAGATATGTCACCCATTGAGCATGTTTGGGATGCTCTGGATCGACGTGTACGACAGCGTGTTCCAGTTCCCACCAATATCCAGCAGCTTTGCACAGCTATTGAAAAGGAGTGGGACAACATTCCACAGGCCACAATCAACAGCCCGATCAACTCTATGCAAAGGAGATGTGTCTCACTGCATGAGAGCAAATGGTGGTCACACCAGATACTAACTGGTTTTCTGATCCACGCCCCTTGTCCTTTGGGTGGTGGACCATTCTTGTATCAAGGCACCTACTACTATACCCCATTCAAAGGCACTTAAATATTTTGTCTTGCCCATTCACCCTCTGCATGGTGTAAGATAAATACACAACACAGAGGACGATCAATGGAAATAGTCGTTTTTCAGTTCATCTGTTTAGAATCTTTTAGGAATATCAGTCCTGAACTCATAGCTACGTGTGCTATGTTTTTAATGGTCTGAATTAGTATACTTGTTATTTGGCCATTGGACCAGTTTTATTGCAAGGAATTCTAATTGGTCAATCACAGGCCAGGGCTGGGTTATAAAACTACATCCTGTCCCTTTGTTCTGTGGAGAGAATCACTGGGAAGAATCACTCAGGAGAGAATCACAGGAGAGAATCACAGGAAAAAATCACTCAGTAGAGAATCACTGGAGAAAATTACTAGAGAGAATCACTCAGGAGAGAATCACTCAGGAGAGAATCACAGGAGAGAATCACAGGAGAGAATCACAGGAGAGAATCACTCAGGAGAGAATCACAGGAGAGAATCACAGGAGAGAATCACTCAGGAGAGAATCACAGGAGAGAATCACATGAGAAAATCACTCAGGAGAGAATCACAGGAGAGAATCACTCAGGGGAGAATCACAGGAGAGAATCACTCAGGAGAGAATCACAGGAGAGAATCACAGGAGAGAATCACTCAGGAGAGAATCTCTGGAGAGAATCTCTGGAGAGAATCCCTGAGGACGGGGAGAATGAACAACTACCTCCCCGCATGATTTGTCTTCTTTGAATAAACCTATTTTCCTCCCCCTGATTTGCTTTGGGGTCTGTGATATTGAAGAGTAATATCAACTGCTAACAATAGCACACACACACAATCCATGTCTCAATTGTCTCAATGCTTAAAAATCCTTGCTTATCCCGTCTCCTCCACTTCATCGACACTGACTGAAGTGGATTTAACATGCGACATCAATAAAGGATCATATCTTTCACCTGGATTCACCTGGTCAGTCTATGTCATGGAAAGAGCAGGTGTTCTTAATGTTTGTACACTCAGTGCATATTCATTTATTCATTTGTCCTATTAATTATTCACTTGACAGATGGTCTAACCTCGAGCATGTCAGGGCTGACAGTGACAACCTAGCTAGCACAACTGGCCCAGCCAGTAAAACCAGCTAGCAGAAGAGCTGGGTAGTTTGTAGTTAAGACCCATGTCATGCAACCTTACAGTTGAATCAATAATGTCATTAACGCTGCCACATTCAGAACAAGGCAATATGGCGGCGCATCTGTCATAATATGTCATATTAGGTGACAGATAATTACAACGGTTAAATGTCACTGTTTTGACATTCTAATGAGACCATTAGAGTATCACCACAGGTATACAACCCAATAAGCTGGCAGACATCCCGACCCAGGCCCCTCCCTACTATCAACAGAGGGGCACTAGTTAGTTAGTCCATACTCCTAAAACTGATCTCCTTTGCATAAGCCGACTGTGAACCCGACAACCTGTTAATAAAGACAATAAGCCCGAATGTAACGCTGAGATATCATCATCTATCTGGTTAAACAGGCTGAGGAGGTGTAACTAACGAGGTGTAGAAGAGAGAGAGAGTCCCGGTCCTGCTGATTGAACAATCCTCTTTGCATTAACTAACCACACTTAGCATGCCTTTTGTTAGCACACATTTATAATCAAGCCAGAAAACTGCACTGACTGAGCCCGTTTTCACAAATTGTCTCAGTGCTAGGATAAGTTTTGCCTTTCAGATCAAAATGAATAACTTGCCTAGTTATTTCTTGTTACATGCTCATGTTCCTAGTATGAGAAATGCATTTGAGGTAAAAAAAATAAAAAAATAAAAAGAAGACAGGGTTGACCTGATCCTAGATAAGCACTCCTACAGTACTCAGGCCCTGGTCAAAAGCAGTGCACTATATTGGGAATAGGGTGCCATTTGGAACACAGACCCTTGAGAAAGACAGAGCTGGGTGAGTGAAATCATCTGTATCCTGTATCCTGTCCTCATTTTACCGTAGCTGTAACTGTACCCTAAGAAGGACAGACAGCGCTGCTCTGGGTTGGGTGGGTGAGTGCGTCTCTCTGCTGATTTATGGTCCTAAGTCCTCTACTGGCATAAGGACACCTTGAGGGGAAATAATAAAGATCCCGTCATCTTATTGAGGGGCTGCTGAGATTGAAACACCCAGCCAGCCAGGCAGCAAGAGACGACACAGTGACTGCTCACACGGATCAGCTATCTGGGAAAAGGAGAAAGGGAGAAGTTCAAAAGCGAGACGCACACTTAAAGGTTAAAGTCCTGGGTCACTGAATTCAAGCACGACACGCGGGCACTTGCACACACACACTCGCGCGCACAAATACACACACAAATACACACACAAATACACACACAAATACACACACACACACACACACACACACACACACACACACACACACACACACACACACACACACACACACACACACACACACACAAACACACACACACACACACACACACACACACACACACACAAACACACACACACACACAAACACACACACACACACAGGCTCTGTTCTCCAAGTTCAATTGATAAGTGCCCCATCCCTAATCACAGAATACTAGTAACCTCCTCTAGCTTATATGTTCTGTATCTACATCACATCAGTCACAGGCAGCAAAAGGATCCAACCATGAGAAATTCATTCACAGCTGTCTGAAACTGGGACTCTGAGTAAATGGTAAAGAGGAAGGTCTTTTGGATCTGACACAGTGACGAGCCACTAGAGTCACAACCCTAATTCTCTCCCCTCCCTCCCTTCTCAATAGTGTTCCTCCATGGACACCCCCTGTGACCTGTCAGGGGGAAGTGAGAGACATTGAGAACAGCTTTATTTGTGCCAGGGTGTTAGGAATACAGACACACTGGCTACGTTCCAAAGGACACCCTATTCCCCACATAGTGCACTACTCCTGACCAGAGTCGTATGAGTCCTGGTCAAAAGAAGTGCACTATTTAGGGAATAGGGTGACATTTGGGATGCACATACTGAGACATACTGTGGCTGTCCTCTCTGCTGGGTTGGGGCTGGGGTGGTGGGGCGGGCATGGTGCCAGGATAGCTGCTGGATATGGCAGTCAGTACTCAGAGTCTGATTCCTCCTATAACCCTCTCATTCCCTCTTTCGCCGTCTCTATCTCTCGGTCTCTCCCTCTCTCTCCTCCCTTTTCTCTCTTCCTCTCTCTCGCTCTCGGTACTGAGCCAGGATCAATTCCCCCCATCCACCAGGGAGCATCCGCTGATCTCCATACTGTTCATTAAGCACGCCCCCTTCTCCTCCGTCCTCCCCACCTCTTCCTTCCAGGGATAGCAGATAGACAGCTTGTTAACTATTTTAATACGGCCCCGAACAGAAGAGACAGGCCACTAGAGTCCTGGGATGCCTCAGCATACACACACCCTCTCACCTCCCACCTCCCACCTGTCGATTCGACTGGCGCAGGGCTGGCAGATGAGACAGGTAAGGCTAATGGCAGAGTTTTAGCGTGTGTGTGCCCGTGTGTGTGTGTGTGTGTGACTGTGCCTATGTGAGTGCAAGTGTGTGTGTGCACGCGTGCCAGTGTGTGTGTCTCTGAGAGGGGCTTTGCGCTGGGTTTAAAGGGGCTAAGTATGTTTGGTAATGAAGGACACTGAATGCAGTGCTGGGGATTCTATCAGCGCCCAGGTCTCCAAGGTGCCATACAGGCCAGGATTGCCTGGCGTTGGAGAGCATGCCTAATGGCTTACTGTCTGTTTCTGAATAACTGATTCGGCCCTCTGGGTGAAGCATACCGCCACGGCCCCTCAGTCCCTCAGACACACTATTCTATTCATCTCATCTACGACACACTTGGCATTGCGCATTTCCTCCGAATTGAGATTTCTGAAGGGGAACTGGTTGCATTAAATAGAACGAAAACACATTAATAGAAACAATAAACGTAGAAAACAAACCGTTCTAATAGGAGCTCAGTAATAAGCAGCATATAGGAATCAATTTGAGCCTCTGGGATGGAGATGGATACGCATTATGACTGTGGTGAGATGACCAGAACTAGAATAAATCCCAATGGCAAAAGCCAACAAGTCGCCATTCTTCCCTCCTTCTCTCCTGATAGAACAAAACACACCATAACGTTACAGTGCTGCTGCTATCATGTAATCATTTGGAATAAATCAGTATTTGACATTAAACTGTGCTTTGTATCATCAGATAACCCACCCTCTTAAATGTGATGGACGGGGCAATCTCTCTCGGACCGTCTTCTCTACTCTCTCTGAACTTCTTAACACACCAGAGGTTCTTTTCCTCCTCTGAGAGATCAGTTATTTTCTTTTTTTGGATGACAAATGCACAATCAATCCATTACGAGGCGTTTGCCACTAAAGCTGGGATTTATGCTAGCAGGACTTTTGCTCCATGGAAGCCTCATGATTTATTGAGGCAAAACATCAGGCTGGTGAAAACAATCATCCACAAAGAAGAGGCCTGGCTGTAGAAGGAGGACAGAGGAGGACAGAGCAGAGGGAGCACAGTCCAACAGAGCGGAGCACTGCGAGACTACAGGGCAGTGGTGTAACAATGGTGACTACAGATTACCTGGCAGTGGTGTAATAATGGTGACTACAGACTACAGGGCAGTGGTGTAATAGTGGTGACTACAGACTACAGGGCAGTGGTGTAATAGTGGTGACTACAGACTACAGGGCAGTGGTGTAATAGTGGTGACTACAGACTACAGGGCAGTGGTGTAATAGTGGTGACTACAGACTACAGGGTAGTGGTGTAATAGTGGTGACTACAGACTACAGGGCAGTGGTGTAAGAGTGGTGACTACAGACTACAGGGCAGTGGTGTAATAGTGGTGACTACAGACTACAGGGCAGTGGTGTAATAGTGGTGACTACAGACTACAGGGCAGTGGTGTAATAATGGTGACTACAGACTACAGGGCAGTGGTGTAATAATGGTGACTACAGACTACAGGGCAGTGGTGTAATAGTGGTGACTACAGACTACAGGGCAGTGGTGTAATAGTGGTGACTACAGACTACAGGGCAGTGGTGTAATAGTGGTGACTACAGACTACAGGGCAGTGGTGTAATAGTGGTGACTACAGACTGCTGGTGATGGTATAATAATGGTGACAACAGACTACAGGGCAGTGGTGTAATAGTGGTGACTACAGACAACAGGGCAATGGTGTAATAGTGCTGACTGCAGACTGCTGGTGGTGGTAGTCACGCTGGGGATAATGGTGGCCTGGTGGGTGTCAGTGGAGCCTAGCTTAACCTAGCTACTGTATGTGGCTGCCTAGCACCTTATTAACAACAGATCCATGACAGCGTGGAGAGGAGAGCCTCCCACCCCACCATGGTAAAATCCTCACCCACCAAGCCTCCATGGTTAAGGCCTTGGCTGGCCTTCATTAAAGCAGCAGAGAAAGAGGCTGAGGTGGTGGCGTCAGCGTCAAGCCCCTGTCATGGTATTTGATGAATCCGCCCGGGAGACTCGATCCGCGCCTGATCAATTAATATAAACAAGGAGCACTGATTTATCAAACCGGACCCAAAAAGGTCGTCTGAAGTGTCAGAAATCCATTCTATTGACGGGAAGGAGAACCCAGCCGAATTACAGCAAGAGCCTATGGGATCAGCAGACCTTTTCAAAGCCCTTATAAATCACTGAGGAAAACAAGTGGGGCCTTCCGTGTCTGTCTGTGTGATCAGAGCAGATCCTGTAGTGACGGCTTTACTGCGCAGTACTGCAAAACAGCAGGAGAGATGAATGGGAAACTATCTGCACCTGGACAGATCAATCCACACACCGTTACAAGAGGAAGACGTAGCAAAAATAAAGTCCAACAAATAAAAAAGGGAGATAAAGTTTAAACTTTGTCCATTGGTTCAAAATCTACCAGGACCGGACTACCCTTGGCTACCCTGTATGCAGCTGAGCTGTCAAATTGGCATGCCTAAGCTTTAACAACTCAGGTGTACACTCCTACCGACTGCTTTGGTGCTTTGGGAGACAACATCGCAAAGAAAAGTATCTCTTCAGCCTTAACCACATGATGCATGGCCTTGTGAGAAAGCTAGAGTGTCTACTGTAGCTAGAGAGGAGTATATACTGCTTGTATATGGATCAACAATCTCCTGCAACACGTGTTTACCCGGTATGTCAACCTTGGTTAAGAGAATGTTTGCAGCTTCCAGTGATTCCTACAAAATGACAAGCCTAGGGAGTCAGAATGCCCATGATACCATCTTGCAAATGTAATAAATCAAAGAGTGCCGTCATCAGACACACAAAGATGGATAACGGATGCATTTCATAACGATACCATCCACCCCTTCAAAGGAAAAGAAAACCGCATGCGCCTTTTTGTCTTCAGGAAATGAGTGGAGGATTCCAGCCTCTCTCACTCCCTCTCTTTCTCTTGTTCTACCTCTTATCTCTCCCTCCATCTCTTTCCTAGTCTCTATCACACCACACAAGTCAATGGAAATCTCCTCAGCAGTGCACTTCCACCCTTTACAGAGCCCCACACGGAACACCAAATCGCACTATTAGGCTCATGTCGCTGTAAATTCTAAAGCAATTGTCGCCACGGCACAAGCTTTTTGTTCTCAGTGTGAGGAAGTTGGAGGGATGGAGCCAGTGGAGGAGAGGAAGAAGAAGAGAGAGTTTCCTCTGGCCAGACGGAGGCAGACGGATGTATCTGTCAGGCAGAGCTAGCCCCATGGGCCCTGCTCGAAAGTATTACACTATAAAGGGAATAGGGTGCTATTTGGAACGGCAGGATGGGCCGGCTGGCATTTCATTGCTGTTCATTAAGCAAAATGTACGGCTGTCCGGCATACAGGGCTTACCAGAGAGACACCGATGGGCCCAGAGGCTTAAGACCCACAGCCTCACTAGTCTCACTTAGGCCTGGTGTAACCTTGGAGCAAAGCTCACACAGCAGCTCATAGCCACACAGTACAGAACAGCTCTGCCTCTCATGTTCAACCTGGCTATACGTTTTTAATGTGTGGCTAGTGAGATATACAGTGTCTTTGGAAAGTATTCAGACCCCTTGACTTTTTCCACATTTTGTTACATTACAGCCTTATTCTAAAATTGATTAAATTTAAACATTTTCCTCATCAATCTACACCATAATGACAAAGCAAAAACATTTTTACAAATGTATTTAAAATACAACACTGAAATAGCTTATTTACATAAGTATTCAGACCCTTTGCTTATGAGGCTCAGGTGCATCCTGTTTCCATTGATCATCCTTGAGATGTTTCTACAACTTGATTGAAGTCCACCTGTGGTAAATTCAATTGATTGGACCTGATTTGGAAAGGCACACACCTGTCTATATAAGGTCCCACAGTTGACGGTGCACGTCCGAGCAAACACAAGCCATGAGGTCGGAGGAATTTCAACTGTTCTGTCTGCGGCTATGGAACCCTGACCTGTTCACCGGACGTGCTACCTGTCCCAGACCTGCTGTTTTCAACTCCCTAGAGACAGCAGGAGCAGTAGAGATACTCTGAATGATCTGCTATGAAAAGCCAACTGACATTTACTCCTGAGGTGCTGACCTGTTGAACCCTCGACAACCACTGTGATTATTATTATTTGACCATGCTGGTCATCTATGGACATTTGAACATCTTGGCCATGTTCTGTTATAATCTCCACCCGGCACAGCCAGAAGAGGACTGGCCACCCCTCATATCCTGGTTCCTCTCTAGGTTTCTTCCTAGGTTCTGGCCTTTCTAGGGAGTTTTTCCTAGCCACTGTGCTTCTATACCTGCATTGCTTGCTGTTTGGGGTTTTAGGCTGGGTTTCTGTACAGCACTTTGTGACATCAGCTGATGTAAGAAGGGCTATATAAATAAATTTGATTTGAATTGTCCTTAGAGCTCTGAGACAGGATTTTGTCGAGGCACAGATTTAGGGGGGGAAGGGTACCAACAAATGTCTGCAGCACTGAAGGTCCCCAAGAACACAGTGGCCTCCATCATTCTTAAATGGAAGAAGTTTGGAACCACCAAGACTAGGAAGAGCGGCCAGGAGAAGGGCCTTGGTCAAGGAGGTGACCAAGAACCCGGAGCTCTAGAGATCCTCTGTGGAGATGGGAGAAACTTACAGAAGGACACCCATCTCTGCAGCACTCCACCAATCAGGCTATAATGGTAGAGTGGCCGGACAGAAGTCACTCCTCAGTTAAAGGGACATGACAGCCACTTGGAGTTTGCCAAAAGGCACCTAAAGACTCTCAGACAATGAGAAACAAGATTCTCTGGTCTGATCGAGCCATTTGGCCTGAATGCCAAGCGTCACATCTGGCGGAAACCTGGCACCATCCCTACGGTGAAGCATGATGGTGGCAGCATCATGCTGTGAGGATGTTTTTCAGCGGCAGGGACTGGGTGACTAGTCAGGATCAAGGCAAAGATGAACGGAGCAAAGTACAGAGAGATCCTTGATGAAAACCTGCTCCAGAGCTCTCAGGACAGACTGGCCGAAGGGTCACCTTCCAACAGGACAACGACCCTAAGCACACAGACAAGACAACACAGAAGTGGCTTCAGGACAAGTCTCTGAGTGTCCTTGAGTGGCCCAGCCGGAGCCCAGACCTGAAAATAGCTGTGCAACAACACTCCCCATCCAACCTGACAGAGCTTGAGAGGATCTTTAGAAAATAATGGGAGAAACTTACCAAATACAGGTGTGCCAAGCTTGTAGTGTCATACCCAAGAAGACTTGAGGCTGTAAACGCTGCCAAAGGTGCTTCAACAAAGTACTAAGTAAAGGTTCTGAATAGTTATGTAAATGTCATATTGTCATTATGACATATTGTGTGTAGCAATTTTAGAATAAGGCTGTAACATAACAAAATGTGGAAAAAGTCAAGGGGTCTGAATACTTTCCGAAGGCACTGCAGGGGATAGATATGGAAAGATATAGAAGGAGAGGTAACAGGAGAGAGTGCTTCTGGACATAACGACATATTGATGGTTTGTCCTCTTTTCCAGATCTCTTTGTCCTCTTCAAATCACCCCAATGTCACTCCAACCACCCATTTTACAGTGACAGCTTCTTTACAGTGCATGTTTTTATTTCACTGACATCAGCAACAGAGCAAGTGCACGTGATTGGACGGAATGAGACAGCCTCTCTTGTTTGATTCAATAAAAACATGGCGCTGCTCAGTAAAGACATCTTCAAAACCATCCTCTGATGTGTAATAGAGATTCTAAGCAGCTACGCATCCGTCGGAAGTTGGAAATTTCATGCCTCGTTCATAACAACAAGATTACACTTTGGAGTGCTTGCTTTTGACTCTCAGTCATGCAAACACTTTTCATTATTAGCTCTGATATAAATTGAGGCTGTCTTGTGCTGAATTTAATCTCCTTGGTGAAAAAACAGAGATCAACATAAGACATTTCAGTTAAGGTTGAAATGAAGTGTTTATGTAAAACCATATGAAATATTGTTTCCGCCCTCTACAAACATGTTCTTCAATGCTGCCCCTGTGCAGTTGCCTTCCTATCCAGTTTTAGGTCCAGTTTTAGGTCTAGATTTAGATCCAAAATGTAGTGGTGTAGCTAACTACTGAAACTACACACTACTAAACTTTTTTTTATTTTTAAATGGGTTAAATAGGCAATACTTTCCTTTCTTTTTCAGCATTAGACCTGTCTTATTCTCACTCAAAACATTGTTTTTATGTTTAAAATACTAAATTACACATTCTGTTAATTAACATATGACCCCAAAGTGAACTGTTCTTGCAATTTGCTGTCTATGACATTTCAGATTTACATATGATAGTTTTTCACAAAGTAGTTTGTAGTGAGCTACTTTTTCAAAGTTTAGTTAAGTAAACTATATACTGTATATCTTAAGGATAGCTTTAGCGTAAGTTAACTTCTTCCAGTGTGAAGTAATTGGTAGCTTGATACTATATTTTCCGAGGAACTTCCACAACACTGCCACTGATAAAACATTGAATGTGACATTTAACACAATAAAGTCATGAATTAACCGAGGAAATATATCCGTTTTTATCTCTAATTATTGATTGATTGCATATCACTTCATTACAATTATAATGCATTAACCCACGTTATGTAACAAGCTTATGTACATATTATATGAGCTACAGAGATAAACCAGCTAGCTAAAATGAATCTCTGTGAGATTGTGTGCCAATCTTCTGCCAATGTCCAGCCATCGTGGCTTAATGTACCTTGCCTTGAACATTGCTGTTTTACTTCATCTATAGTGACAGATCCCGACATTCCAGGGGTGCGTACCAAACGGCACTGTATTCCCTATACAGTGCACTCCTTTTGACCAGAGCCTTATGGGCCCTGGTCAAAAGTAGTGCATTTGAAAGAGAATAGGGTTCCATTGGGGACGCACGTCAGGGGTAAGTCGAGCGCTTGGCATTAGTTATTGCATCATAAAAACTCCTGTGTCTGTCTGTGTTCCTTGGCCAGCTGTCAAGCCAGCCTCTGCTCGGTGCCAGTTGTGTGCGTAGCTGCAGAGAATTTTATATTCCAAATAGTCAGGCATTTGTCTCTAGGCACTTACCTTCCCCACAAGCCTAAATATGTGTCAAAAGCCCAATAACCTTTCAAGTCTAACAACATGATATTACCATCAGCGAGAAGCTAAACTTTCCCACAGTCAGTTTCCCACAGTCGGTCAGGTGAGGGAGAGAGTTACAGCTACGCAGCTGTGCGGATGTGTATCAGACCTGGGTTCAAGTAATATTGGTTTACTTTCAAATACTTTCAAATACTCCCATCTGGTACTCCAGGCAGGCCCAATCAATCAAATTCTCAAAGTATTTGGAAGATAACAAACCATATTTGAACCCAGGTCTGGGAGCACCTACTGTACAACTAACTACTGTGGATAAGTACTGATCTACCAAACTGTCCCTGAGAATACATAGGTTACTGCAACAGGGTGAAGGTGGCTGAAAAGCCCAAACACCCTCCAGCTCCTCTGGAGTGTTCAAAATCACCAAACATTTTGTCTGACTAGCGCCACGGCAACAGCGGATGAGCTTTACCCTACCAGTTCAGTTTACACAGCCAACATTACGGAGCAGATAAAACAAGACGTTTAATTGCGTGTAATAACACTAATAACTATTTCCCCACTAATTCTTTATACGAGAGATTGAATTTGTTTGGGCTGCTAATAGTCTAGTTTCAGATCCTCCAGGTATAGAATGATGACAATAGACAGATAGGTTCCCATTCATTCACCAGACAGACTGGGGGGTTTTTGAAGCGAAGCGTGCTACAGCTAACTGCTCCCTTCTTCAGGTAGGTAGGCTGTCGGCCATTTTCCCCAGCACCACTTTTGACAGGTTCCTGTGGGAGCCGGGGGGTACAAGGGGCTGCTGGGAGGAGGAGTGTGATTAATGCTACTGAAGATAATATTATTGGCACAGCTGGCTAAGTCTGACAAGGAATTCCTCACTCCGCTCCCTCTGTCACGACCACATCATTTTCTTCCCTGGCACTTTGCTTCCATTTTTTGGGTGACAGAAGATTTGCACAGGACAAACTAACTTGTCACCAAAGGACAAGCCAGCCAGCTGTTAAGGTATTGGGAACATGACAGATCACTATGTTTTACCTCCCATGAATTCACTTATTAGAGGTAGACCCAAATCACCTGTCACTGTCAAATCAGTTGTCACAACTAGGTAGACGTGTCAAGTTTCACCCTCCATCATCAACCCCGCCCCCCTCCCCATAGACACTCAAACACCTACCCACATACAGCTTCATCCCTTTTGGCTGCTGTTAATACAATACATGCAAATCACACAGATGGGACCTGAGGCTAGGCAGTCAAACTGAATACCCCTCCCACATAGCATATACCACAACACAATGTAATGGACATTTAAACCTCTGACGACAACAGGGTGGAACGTCTGGCATAAACCGTAGGGTGAAAGCTTTGAAAAAATATATTGACTTCAGCACAAACTATAGAAACTTGAGCCTGTTTATTTACAAATTCCACAGACTCCAATGCTTCTATAATACATACTCATAGAGGTAAATACAAGCATTGCTGTTTGACAGAGCATATGTTTATTGTTTCATCCGTCTCCAGCGGGAGACGGGCGGCTAGCGATGTAAATGGTAGCCTGTGTTATAAAGCACAGAATGCTTTCCCCTGTTCCAGGTGAAATAATCAAGTGCTAGCTGGAGAGACGGATGGCGAATTTGCCACTCAGAGGCAGGGAAGCATGAAAAACATGTATAATGTGTGACTGCTGTTGTTGTGTAGCCGCATTCAATCCCGATTAGAGCCAGGGAGGAGAAGGAGGATAACGGGCTAGAGGAAGGAGAAGAGAGTCGGCATAGTAGTGTTAAGGTTAGTCTGTGGAATACTAAAAACTGAAACAGTGGAAGGACAAAGAGTTAACCCCTTCTATATGTGACCATGTTTGTGTCCCAAATGGCACCCTATTCCCCTATACAGTACAGTACTTTTGACCGCAGCCTTATGGCTATATAGGATTTGTTACAGCATCGGCGGCAAGGTTAGCGTGGCGTGGCCAATTTTTTTAAGCAATCCTCTTTGCCGCAGAGACAACATTTTGCTGTTTCAAGGCTAATTTCCTACACACTAAAAAAATTAGGGTTCCTCAAGGGTTCTTTGGGAATGGTTGTTTTTGATGGTTGTTTATGGAACCATAATGACTCAAAGAACCCTTTAAGCTCTTCAATGGTTCTTTACAGTTCACAAAAAGGGTTCTCTGGTCTTTTAGTGTTAATTAAAATGTCAGGGAGGCGGCACATTTAAATATTTTAGGGTGTGGTTTGCACACAGCTCTTTTTGTGCAACAGTGAGTGAGTGACATTCCAGTTTATCTAATGTTTTGTGTTATGCCATCAGATATTCGATATGTCAACGGCCAGCGTCTTGTGAAAGACTCATGTATGGCCTTGTGTCAATTGAGAACCAATCAGGCCTTTATGGTAGAGTGGCCAGACAGAAGCCAGACAGAAAAATATATAGTTCCAATATGTTTTCAACATACTTTATATCTAATAGTTCACAATGAAAACATTTGAACCACAAACGATGTAGCAATAAGCATGGACGTTGTTCCTACTGTAGGGTTCTGCTGGTCTGTCAGGAAGATGAAAAAAGGGAATAATTGGTCTGATGTGTTTTTGACGAGGGGGGTTAAGAGCCTTGACCACATGACAGAGTCCATGGGCTTGGCCTCTGTGTCTGTCTAGTAGCTCCATCAGGCCAGGGCCACCCTCTGCACCCCGTAGCCTGATTCCCACACCACAGCCAATCACCAGCCAGCCTCCCATCTGCTGTCACAAAGCTGGCACGCACACAGATTTGTAGAGGACACATGATTCAGGACGCTGACATGTGAGAGTGAGAGACAGCGAAAAAGAAAGATAGAGAGACAGAGAGACAGAGAGAGAGAGAGAGAGAGAGAGAGAGAGAGAGAGAGAGAGAGAGAGAGAGAGAGAGAGAGAGAGAGAGAGAGAGAGAGAGAGAGAAAGAGAGAGAGGTTGTAGTCAAGGCAGTAGCAGTGGAGGCTCACTCCACTATCTCCAAACCCAAAGTACATTGTAATACAAATCTTTATTTGGTCTTGAGATGTTGACAGGTCAATTGAACAAAATGAGTTGAGTTTATGATGCAGTTGTCAGAGGCGGTTAGGCAGAGAGTCTGTTTATCAGGCCGCTCTCTGCGAGATATTCCAACAATCTTTCTTGCAAACCGAAGCACCTCGAGGTTAATTACTTTACCAATTTGAGTAAATGGCATGCCATATTCCCATCTGTCTCCATTAGCTCCCCACTATTTCTCCATTTACGATGACTAAGGTCAAGGGTCAAGGCACTGGGTGCAAAAGGGATGTAATAAAGCATGAGATTTTATGTTTACACAAATGTGGGAGCCACGGCATAAATAACAGACATGTATCTTTCAAAATGCTGCTGAGAGCCCTCATAATTACATTTGGACTTAAAAAGCCGTTTTAGTGTGGCCTTCTAGTGCTGATCATTCATATTCTGTATGTGATGCTAAAGACTAATATTATCCAAATGTACAGGACTACATATATCACCACTTTATTCTTGTCATAGCCTGTAAAGAAACATAAACATAACCATGCCATTTTGATATTCTACCGTCTACTGCATTGATAAGTCTTATATGACGATCTCTGACATCTCCACTGTAATTACAATACTTTAGTTTTACACAGATACACACCATAATATAGACCTAAAAAAACTGTAAAATAACTAGATGGTATATGGATAGAAAAAGAGCAGCTTAAAAAAAAAATCCATTACACAATCAATATTAATTCCAAATCTGAGGGGCTTCATCATCATTTCTCGCCAAGAAAGCCAGCATGTATTCAGAAAGAAGAGCCAAGGTACAGTACCGTGTGTAAACGGTGACTCATTACAGAATCTCTGGATTTCCTAGATGAAAAGATTCATATCAACACTCCCAGGACAACACAGGTCTTGGCACCGTGTTCGGTGGTCTTCAGGGGGCACGGTGAGGGGATGTTAGGGCAATTCATTTAACAGCAGTGTAAATGTGGTCTCCCGTTCTGCCCCTCTCGGATTATTGGGCGGGCGGTGAGTGACTGGGGCCAGTCCCAGAGGATCCATATATTCAGAGGTTAAAGATGACCTTGCCAAGTAGCCAAGTACACTAAACCTGATAACTTTCTCCATTTATGCCTCCTACTGTCTCAGCTATCTCTCTATCTATCATTTTCAAAACCAGGCATAAAGAAGAAAATGTGATTTTATTTGTAGTGGAAATACTATCAAGGCAATAAAAAATAAAAAATTTGATTCACATTGTCCCAGATTTTGGAGGTTGTTCTTTTATACCATCCAGATGGGTTGTTCGTTTTTTCTCTTGAACCTGTCTCATTTCAGCCCTGCTCTAATGTCTTTACGATGTGTGGGGATAGGTGTGTGTGTGCGTGTGTGTGTGTGTGTGTGTGTGTGTGTGTGTGTGTGTGTGTGTGTGTGTGTGTGTGTGTGTGTGTGTGTGTGTGTGTGTGCGCGTATGTGTGTGTGTGCGCGTATGTGTGTGTGTGATGGCGCTGCTGCCATCAGTGTGTAAACAACAAAGTAGCTGTCATTTAATCAAGACTCAACAGAGAAGTATGTGAAGTATGCTACCGACTCGAGGTGGGACTCCCCGCTCTGTGTTCAAGGACTTCTGCATTGTTCTTTTTGCCCTTTTCTAGCGCAGAACCTAACTTTAACATCAACAACTCTGTCAGAGTTGAAATAGAAAGTATAAATTCTAAAGAATCCACTGCCTTCCTTTGTTCAGTCTCCTTAGAGTGGGCTTTTGGTTTTTAAATAAAATAGTATTTTCATCCCAGATATAGCAGTATAGTGAACAAGGATCAAACTAGACTGAAAACATTTCTCCTTTCAAGTTTGACTTCTGATTTGAACATTTTCCCTCAGGGTGTTAGTCGGTCAGGACAAAATGTACTGTAATTCATAATAATAATAGTCTGTCTGATTTCAAACATGTCACATTGAGGCTAATAGCGTATGCATTGTGAAACAATAACCATGGTGAGTCCCAACACAATGCACGGGGGCCGTCAAATAAAGTGGAGTACTGTATCTGAAATGATTGTTTGTTTTCAATTTAAGATCATCCAGATTCCCTTTTTGGAGAAGAACAAGTTGATTACTTATGCCGACAAGCCTGTGTTGTTTCCTCACCAAGGAAGACAAGCCATTAGTCTTCTCTGACAAGCCAGAAACCTACCACTGCATGGAGCAGACTGCAAAGTAATGCATTGCAGGGAAAGATAAGAAAATAAAATCATCCTTAATTTCTCCGCCTGCCTTTGTGTAAACTCGTCTTTTTTTCACTCCGGTGGTTTTGACACGCTTGCTGCTGATTTCGCCTCGCTAAGTCCCATGAAAGATGAGCCAGAGACACCGTTTGAATAAGAGCGTGGTATGAAATATGATCAACA
The DNA here is from genome assembly GCF_045791955.1 of Oncorhynchus clarkii lewisi. Taxonomy (NCBI): domain Eukaryota; kingdom Metazoa; phylum Chordata; class Actinopteri; order Salmoniformes; family Salmonidae; genus Oncorhynchus; species Oncorhynchus clarkii. Next base: position 32,035,566 of record NC_092165.1, read on the forward strand.
AGTACCATAGCTTTCTAACATGTATTTACTAGGATGTGCAGGCACACTCTGAAGGCTACACCATACCACCGAGATGCAGCAGGACCGGTTACAACCAAGGCCGGAATTTAATAGTCACAATGATGACATTTTCAGCAATACGATCTAAGTCTGGTTGCCTACTAACAGGTATACACTGAAATAACTCCACTGATAAAGCTTTCATAAAGCTGGGAGCTAGTGGGTCGAGTGTTGGGCTAGCAACCGGAAAGGTTGAGCTGATGAGGTAAAAAGCTGTCGTTCTGCCCCTGAACAAGGCAGTTAACCCACTGTTCCCTGGTAGGCTGTCATTGTAAATAAGAATTTGTCCTTAACTGACTTGCCTGGATAAATAAATAACAATAAAATGGTTTCCGCAGTCATGAAACGGGAGAGCAGGAGCTGAGAAACATCCTACCCACCTTCAGTTCATTTGAAATCAACTTAGAGAGGAACAAAGCTCAGGAGAGCATAAATTCATGTTTTGGTACTGGGAATCATATAGTTGTAGCTAGGTAATGGACTGTTTGCATTCAGGGGCAGGAATGCAATTACTTAGCAACTCATTAAGGTGGCAAATTTGTTAATGCACTGCTAAACATGCTCTAACGAACTGCCGATTTATGTTCATCTCAATACAGCTGTTTCCTGTGCTGGACAGGGCGGATGGATGGAATTGGGATTGGGGAGGTGAGAGAAAAGTCCAGATCATGAATTTTGTATGGATGATGGAGTGTGAACGACCTACCCCGAGATATTTGAGTCTGTGTGTGCGAGAGTGTGTGTATAGGAATGTGTGTGTGTGTGTGTGTGTGTTTCTCTGCTTGAGAGAAAGAGAGTGAGAGAGAGAAAGAGAGATAGAGTGTGTGTGTACGGGTGTGTGCGCGAGCGCATGCGTGAAGCAGTGTGTGTGTGTATCTCTCTCTCTCTTCCCATCTCCCTCCCAGTAATCCTTGGTGGTTTCTCTATCCCCATCTCCCCATCTGGGCTGTGGGCTGACAGGGAGGGCCTGACTGATGGGACTGATTAGTGGCTTTAGCATGGTCTGTCTGGCACACCGAGCATAGCATGCCCTGCTCCCTGCTCTGCCTCCCCGCTCCATAGAGACTTTTATTACCCATCTGCCAACCAGTAGTCCCCACGCTCAAATCATATCTTAACCAAGTGCCTCGCTACGGTGAGGACGAAGTTACGTGGAGATGGGCACACAAAGGAACGATTCGGAACCATTCCAGAATGTTCGACACACAATAGGCTAGAACATTTACATTTAAGTCATTTAGAGACGCTCTAATCCAGAAGCCTTGTACATCTATTTCAAATTAGTCAATGAAAAAGTCAATTCCCTGTTCTTAAGGAGAAAACAATGTAGCCTAGTGCACTCCGGTATCCGTGGTGATGGGTTATAGAGGTATACATGGTGGTGATCCATACCAACCTAAAGGGGAGTGTACTGGTGCCTTCAAACAAGAATAAGAAACAACATTTATAGAAATTAGAGCGTTATTGCAGCCGCAAGAGCTCTGCTCGGTCTTATTCTCTTAATGAAGGAATCCCTGTTCATGTCTCATTTAACAGATACTTAATGGTGGTGTCAAAGCAGATTGCAGGGTTCCACAGCAACTCTCCGTATCAACTTTTACTAAACGCATGTTATTCTAACGAGTAAGACAAACAGACACATTTCAGCTACAATTACAGCTGTTCTCAGCTGAGTAAATGTGTGTGTGTGTGTGTGCGTGTGTGTAAACGCGAAACGTGTGTAAGACTGGTTGTTTGGGAATGTTTGTTTCCACGGTTACAAAACGGATTTTAAGAAAGCCATCTTTTTTTTTTCTTATTCTTTTTTAATTTACAGAATGTTGTTTAAAAGGTGATGACGCATGACCGTAAGTGGCATATATTAAATATTATTCTGTGATACGTATTTACGACTGGACATTTCTACAGGCCACTTTCTTCTCTTGGTTATATATAAAGGGACATTATATTGCGGTATTAATGGTGAGAAAGGACGATTGATATTATTCATAGCTTTAATAGTTCTGTAATAATCAAGCATTCTATACAGGTCCAGACACTTCAGGCTGGGGTGGTATCTGTTCGTGTTATGACGTTTCATACTAAATGGGAACACACTTAATAATACCACTATGTCTGAAAATGGTACAGTGTAGGGGATGCCTAGTTAACCACAGCATCTGGACCCTGGTTCCTGGTTCTGCAGAACAGTAAAAGACATGCTGGCAGATGGGCTATCCAACATCAGCAGCTATGTGCTCTCTGGGATTCTGGGAACACAGGGGGGGTGGGGGGAGACATACATCTGGGGGAGGCCAGGGGAGGTAGGAGGAGAGGAGATACATCTGGGGGAGGAGGAGGAGGAGGAGGAGAGACACACAACTGAGGAAGAAGGGGGGAGGAGGGGGTGAGAGGAGCGAGAGACTGGGGAAGGCAGGGGGGAGGAGGGGGAGATCACCGTTTCTGAAGAGGTATTCCATAGGAAAGAGGTTAGATAGCTAGATGCAACATGTACACAGCAGATCTCCACCACTGTCTTCAGCCTCAGCCAAGCCTGGGTTTACAGGCTTCTTTAATGGTTTCTTAATGTATATTCAGCAGGCTGAGAAAAAGGCTGTTATGTTGCTGCACTTGCTCCAGGAGCTAGTTAAATGATTCAGTGGGAAACTACGGCTTTCATTTAGGTTTGTGCCCTCCAGTCTGTTTATACTGGTCGATACACTTGTCTGAAGAATATAATGGATTAGCACATCATTCAACAAACCAGAACCCAGGCAGACTGGGGGCCACAGAGAGAGAAAAGTAAATTACAGTTAGCAGCCAAGGTAGGCCATGCCGTGAGCAAGGAAACATCATATCAGCTCGCAACTCCTATTCCGCCACGCCGCCAAGCGACCCAGAATAAAAAAGAAAAAAAAGATTGGAATGCAAAAAAAAAAAAAAATCTTGTTTCGATGAAATAAAACAATTTAATAAAATAAAACAAAACAATCACTCCTGGATGCAGGCAATCTCTCTCTGCCAGGGTTGTCTCCTCCTGTGTGATACAAAGAGGATCTAGGGATGCAAAGGCCACATGCATCTACCCATCAACGAAAATAACAACTCAAATAGAATAACTTTGGCTACAGAATGAGATTACTTAAGAGTGATAAAGCCATCGGATTGTTCCAGAATGACATTCAATTTATTATCTAGTTTCAGGACATGCACGTCGTATACTATGGGCGAATAGGAAATCCAACCCCCCCACCCCCCCCTCGCGTTTTATTTGCTCCTGCGTTTCCTATAGGAATCAAATGAAAAACATGAGTTGGCTCTGTATAGCCCAACTCTCAATGTGTTTCATTAAAAGAGTATTGATCCAACGTCATGCTGCTTGCTGCTCTGAAATGCCATGATAATCAGAAGAGTTAATACAGCTATCCATTCTCATTGGAGAGAAAAGGTCGGACTCCTACAGCCTGGCATTTATTTTTCCGACTTGGAAAATGAAACTGTAGAGGGTTTGAACTTGAATTAAAGCATGTTCAAAACCTCAGGTGAATAAGGCAGGCTTATAGTTGTCTTATACAAATCTTTATTCCAGAGAAATCAGCTCCAGGACGACCAGAGGGATCAGTCTGACCCTCCTCTGGAGCTGCAGAAAGGCCCAGTCCATCAAACCAATCATTTCCTCCATATATCCTGTACTGTATACACAGTGTGGAATGTACTGTATAGGCTAGGCTACATATGGGGGAACTACCTGATATATCTCAATGGGAACGAAGCAAAACAAAATGACCAATAAAGATCAACGTAGTTTACATGTAGGTTAGGTAATACACAGATTGAACGGGTAGCATAGCCTACTACATACTATAATATGCGATATAAATCATTCTCTTTCAATTTTCCTTCAAAATGTTTTCAAGAGAGCAACATGAAAAGTACACCAACATACAAAGTATTCTACCCAGAGGTGAGACCGAGATGATCTGCTTTGGAGGCAGTTTTGTTATTACGATATTGTCTCATCACTGCAACTCCCCAACAGGCTCAGGTGGCAAAGGTCGAGTCATGCATCCTCCGAGACATGACCCGTCAAACCGCGCTTCATAACACCCACATGCTTAACCCAGAAGCCAGCTGCACCAACGTGTCAGAGGAAACACCGTTCAACTGATGACTGAAGTCAGCCTGCAGGTGCCCAGCCCGCCACAAGGAGTAGCGATAAGCCAAGTAAAGCCCCCCGGCCAAACCCAGACAACACCGGGCCAATTGTGCACCCACCTATGGGACTCCCGGTCACGGCCGGTAATGACACTGGGATCGAACCCCAGGCTGTAGTGATGCCACCATGCTGCGATGCAGTGCCTTAGACCACTCTGGAGACCGTTTTTCTATAGTATCTTAACTGTTACAAAACTAACGCTCAGTGCCACACGACTGCTATCTATTCCTCAAGGTGTCGCCCGCCATTCTATTTGAAGATCGTCAAGAACTTGTTGACTGAATAACTGATGTAGTAACAGTGAAACAGGTTGATTTAATCATCTCACATTCCAAATTCCTACTTTGAGTGGTGGGTCACATTGTATTGGACGTCCAACGTTGGAGGACAAGTCAAGGAGAAATGACTAAAGCATTACTTTAGCCATCTGCTCTGAAATATGGGCTGCTTCTGGTCCACTAGACCAGACCGTGATGCTTGCCACATCCACTACTGACTAGCCTCCAACAGCAACAACAACAGAGAGTAGTCACCACCATAAGCTATGCACTTCTGAATACCCTTTAAAAACAATGAGAGAGTTGCCAGCGGGACATAACACTTCCTATGAACACCCTATTCATAATGCCTTGTAAGCAAATGTATAACGCCGTACAAGCAAAGTGTTACCCAACAGGCTAGCATCAGACAGGCTAGCATCAGACAGGCTATCACCAGACAGGCTAGCACCAGACAGGCCAGCATCAGACAGGCTAGCATCAGACAGGCTATCACCAGACAGGCTAGCACCAGACAGGCCAGCATCAGACAGGCTAGCATCAGACAGGCTATCACCAGACAGGCTAGCATCAGACAGGATAGCATCAGACAGGCTAGCATCAGACAGGTTAGCACCAGACAGGTTAGCATCAGACAGGCTAGCACCAGACAGGCTAGCATCAGACAGGCTATCACCAGACAGGCTAGCATCAGACAGGCTAGCACCAGACAGGCTAGCACCAGACAGGCTAGCATCAGACAGGTTAGCACCAGACAGGCTAGCATCAGACAGGCTAGCATCAGACAGGCTATCACCAGACAGGCTATCACCAGACAGGCTAGCATCAGACAGGCTATCACCAGACAGGCTAGCATCAGACAGGCTAGCATCAGACAGGTTAGCACCAGACAGGTTAGCATCAGACAGGCTAGCACCAGACAGGCTAGCATCAGACAGGCTATCACCAGACAGGCTAGCATCAGACAGGCTAGCGTCAGACAGGCTAGCGTCAGACAGGCTAGCATCAGACAGGTTAGCACCAGACAGGTTAGCATCAGACAGGCTAGCACCAGACAGGCTAGCATCAGACAGGCTAGCACCAGACAGGCTAGCATCAGACAGGCTATCATCAGACAGGCTAACACCAGACAGGCTAGCATCAGACAGGCTATCACCAGACAGGCTAGCATCAGACAGGCTAGCACCAGACAGGCTAGCATCAGACAGGCTATCACCAGACAGGCTAGCACCAGACAGGCTAGCACCAGATGACAGATTTCCATCTAGTGATTCAATAGCTGACGTTGACTTGTCCTATTTCTCCAGAGTACTGCATATGGTGAATAACATAGTCTGGCTGGAACACTAGCCCATCATTCATCATAGTAATCTCCTATCAGCACGGTGTCTGCTGTGGGGGCTAAACGTTGGGAGAATTCTCCTCTCTTCTGTTCTACGGTGGAGGAAACGAACCCCAGCAGTGGTCACATCCAGTTAGAGTGACATTGTGGAGCCAGCTGCTTAGGCCTTCCAAAATGACACCTATTTGCACTTAAATGAGGGGATTTAAGTGCTGCTACACCATTACCACTTTGTCATATGTGATTTCATGTCTTTATCCAGCATTATGGAGGATGGAATGAGCTGTCCTTCGAGGAGTGAGGAATGTTCTGCTCTGCTCTGCTCCTCTCACTCGATATTCTAGATAGAGCCTTTCATAGTTGTTTTTCTCCTCCTCCATTGGGGGATTTTGCCGACATGCATCATACCGCAGCTCGGCTGTCTCCGAGGGTTAGGGGTAAAAAATGGGCATGGCAATCATTACGCTGGTGAAGGACATCTGTTTCCCCCTTAAATTGTTGTCCTGATGGGGGGTCCAGGTCCAGGGATGTAGTAATGGGAAGAGAAAAAACTAGATAGGATATGGTGCTGTTGGTTGGTTGGTATGGCTATAAGGGTAATGCACCATTAGAACCCTCTTACAAGGGGTTTAAAGTGAATTGAATCTGCAGAAATGCATTTACGTACAATCATCTCCAACCAGATAACATTCACAGTCTAGTCTTGCATAGTACTGACTCTCATCTGTTAGCATTTTCTCTTTGCTTCGAACTTGTAAAAGTCAAAGTACATGGAGGACATGTACGGAGGAGTGTTGTGTGGTGGATGATGTAGCTTGGCTGCCTGTCCATTCACCTGCATTAAGCCTGATGAATAGACTAGGATTTATATCCCTGTATGGTTCACAGGCAAATACCGGCCTCAGCATCCCTCTTTCTCTCTCTCTCTTTCTCTCTCTCTCTCGTTCTCTTTCTCTCTCTTGCTCTCTCTCCCTTTGTCATTCTCTCTCTTTCTCTCAGCATCTCTCTCATCGCTCTCTCCCTCTCCCTCACCCCTCTCTCTATCTCAATTTCTCTCTCTCTCTCTCTCTTAATATATTCATATGAAAATAGAGCCCAAGGATGAACCAGAGATATCAGCAGCCAGTGAACCTAAAAAACAAAGCTGCCATGTTGAGAACAGATGAGCGCCAGTCCCCTTCTTCACCTCCTCCTCCTTCCCTGTTTATTTTAAAGGTTTATCAGGCCCAGGCTGTTTCAGAGCGAGCGAGAGGGGACAACTCTGTCAGTCTTCCTTCCACCTTAACTCTCTCTCTCTCCATATTGATTCATTAGTAATTATCTACTATCGCCTAGCCACAAGGTCTCTTGTGCTACATTGCAGGTGTTTGCCACGATAATGAATGTATGAAGTTATCATCCTCGTGCACAAAGTGGCGGTGACATTTAGGAAAATCCTCTAAGCAAATTTCCATTCCGTTATCTCTGTACAGTCGTGTGACAGAGGTAGCTGCACTAAGAGGCATCATTAAGACACAATAATTAGCCCTCATTTATAAAGCGCATGTAAATAAATCCAGATAATTGTTGTCATATTATTCATGGAGAATAAACTATATGTGCATTTGGGACAACAATTAGGACTGTGTGTACTGTGTCCACATATTCTCTCTTGGCTGTGACAGAGACAGTTGAGACAGTCTTTCTCACAGAATTCTCACACTAATTCCTCTGACAGAGTTGACTGGTACAAGGAGTGAGTCTAACTCTCCGGGTCATTAACAATATATGAAGTCTCAGTGTTCGGTCGTTGTGTTTCCCATCGATGCTGTAATTACACAAGCGATAATCAGATCTAGCTAGCACAAAACGACACCAAAGCGATTCCAAAATGATTTCCTGTTAATTGGTGATGTGTACGCATACAACCTGATCTCCATATTCAAATTTCTAAACTTTGGCCTACGGTTAGATCGGATAAAGTTTAGGCCCGTGCCATTGATTCAGGCACAATAGTATCCCCCTCCCTGCCTCCCGTCCTCCGCCCTTTCTCGCCCTCCCTCCTCCCTTCCTCTTCCACCTCACCTCATGCTCGGAGACGCTTTTATTCTCCAAAGTGAGAAATTGGAATGGGGGTCGCTTACATGGAGAACTGGTGACTCTTTGCTCTGGCTCTGAGAGGGTCAGGACTCATCTATTATCCTTCACTGGGAAGGTTCCTCCTCCTCATCACAGCTTGTTATATCCTTATATGATGGCTTCCCAGGGCCTTATATATGGGGAGATTACAAGCCTGGCTTCTTTCTCTTTCTCTTTCTTTCATCTGGGTGGAAATGTCACATTATGGGTCCACCCTTGCTTCTGATAAAAGGTTATTACTGAGTTTATGGCAAGGATGGAGCCCTGAAGAAATAGACAGATCCTGCTGGACTTATTAATGAATAACATTTTGTAAAGTATGCAAAAAAAGTAAAGTATTTTGCTAATCTTAGTTGTCGAGTAGAAACGATGATTCCTTGTTTGGCAGAAAATGAAAGGATAGATGGAGTGATCAAGATAATTGAAGTGCAGTGAGTTCAATGCGGTTCATCATACCGTATGAGTTCTCATGGAGATGACTGACCCGGTTCCTTTCACTCCAGCATCATCCTCATCGCTAATGAAATACAACACCTTCCACTGTAATTCCAACCAATAGTTCAAAAAGCTGAAACATTGGTCATTTCTTCATAATCCCTCTATCCTCTCTCTCTTCCTCCTCTGCTATGCCAGATGTTTTATGACAGCTTGGCGGTCAATAGCTTGTCCTTAGGCTGGAGAGCAGAGAGGAGAGGAGAGGTGCTTGGCATTAACTGGCGTCACCTCTCTATCCTGAGCTCCCCTCCTGGGGCCTGACATTGGGGTGAAATACGAGCCCTCTCAGAGATCAGCTCCCCCATTCATTTGTTCCTTGTGCTGCCTCCACCCGACGCCACCGCGTGCCCCACTCCGCTCCGCTCTCATTGTACCAGCGGCACCCGCCCGCCCACCCGCTCCACTGGGCCTCTAATAAAAAAGGCATCAATTTTCAGCTCTAGTGCCACTCTGATCTCTTTATATGTTCGACATCCAACATTAAATTAGAATGCTGTTGTAAATCCAACTTTAGGAATTTCCAATGAGTGCTCCGTGGGTCGCCCCTCTCTTTCACCATGAGACTGCAAGCACGGTTAGTAGCAAATCCTGCAACAAAAAAGGAAGCAAGTGTACAACACGTCCTTACATTTGTTACGGTTGATTAGAAAGGAGAAGAGTGGGATGGGTCAGACAGTGCTCCAAGACTTCATATTTTATATAGTTTATACATAGCCTGTAAAGACACATTGTATCTTTACCTTTAAGAACAATCTAACTATGAAAACATCTAGCAAGCATCTGACATCTGGTAAATTGGCTTCAAATATTCATTCAGTTTGAAAACAAAATGATGGCACCAATGTTAATTAGCTCATCAAAATCCCCTCCCCTCCAAATAAAAGCCAATTGAAGCCTATTTACAGTTAATAATCCCAACTACTTTATCTTTCAATTCCAATTCAAACACAGTTGTATTCCCAATCCTGACGCTCCCCACAGATCTCAATTCAGATGAAAGGCTGATGGTGGATGTAAAAAGCCCATGCAGCGAGCAGCGAGCTATCGTCAGTCAGTACACTGGAGATGCTATCTGGGTGATCCATCCGCCTTCAAACGTTAATAAGGATTGGAGAGGAGATGTGAAATCAAATGAGAGCAGCCCTATCAGTCTGGAGATGATCTGAAGGATGGAAATAAATCTGTGCATTGTGGATTATCAAAAGAGCAGTTTGGAGATGATGGGATAGAGGACTGCTGGAAAGGAGCTCACTGGAGGGCTGTTAATGGTGCTAGGGCTGAGGCTGAGGCTGGGGCTAGGCTTGGGGCTAGCGTTGGGGCTAGGGCTGGGGTTTTCGGGAGATAATCATCACTTTCACACCAAAGGGCCATGATAGTGCAAATAAAATAAGTGAAAATCCTGTGCACAGGTGTTTCTCTCTCTCTCTTCTCTCGCACTTCACTCTCTCTTCTCTCTATTCTTCACTCTCTCTTATTTCTCTCTTCTCTCTATTCCTTCTCTCTATTCCTTCTCTCTATTCTCTCTTCTCTTGCACTTCACTCTCTCTTATTTCTCTCTTCTCTCTATTCCTTCTCTCTTCTCTCACTCTTCACTCTCTCTTCTCTCGCTCTTCTCTTTCTCTTCTCTCTCCTCTCTCTCCTCTTTCTCTTCTATCTATTCCTTCTATCTATTCCTTCTCTCTATTCCTTCTCTCTATTCTCTCTTCTCCCACTCTTCACTCTCTCTTCTCTCTATTCCTTCTCTCTTTTCTCTCTTCTCTCGCTCTTCTCTTCGCTCTCCTCTCTCTCCTGTGGTAGCACATTTAGTGTACATCACACAGAGTATGCTAAAATGTGGCCTGATTGTGTGTAGCTAGCCAAACACAAAGTGAAACCAATGCTGTTACAAACTCTGGAACAAGTTATACCAATACCACTTATGACAACAGGAACCTTGGCCAAGTGCTAGCTACGGTTCTCAGATAACAACAACTACACTTTCACTCGCAAACAACTTTGTGTGACTATACTGTTTGTATTGTAGGTTGGAGTGGATGAAAACCTGCCAATACTACTATACCTACTGTATATGCTAGAATATATGTAGCATATATAGGATTACTTAGTTTTAGAAAATATTTTGTTTTTGTAAAATTCTCTCAAGCTTCTTGGTGGTCAGAAAGCATAGAGCACAAGTCCATTAACCCTGGGTGCATCCCAAATGGCACCCTATTCCCTACATAATGCACTACTATTTAACCAGGGCCCATAGAGCTCTGGTCAAACAGTAGTGCTCTATATAGGGAATAGGGTGCCATTTGGGATGCAGCTTTAGAGTTGGCTCTAGCGCCAGCGCAGGGTGACACAGGGAAGTGCTAGAGAATGTTTAGGGACCAGCTCATACATTTCACTGACAGGTGCTTTAAATCCCGTGTTTAGACTGATGCTGCTGTGGCCTGGCTGGCTGGCTATAGTGAGTGACTAACCTATGGGATGGATAGATCCACAGCCCCATCATGTTTTCGTCACTGTGTTACCGCACCATTGACAAAGCAATACCTCACAAGTGTGGTAATAGCTACCAAAACCTAGAAAGAAACAACACGTAAAGGACGGAATCAATCAAGAACATACTGGATGTTGAAAAGGGAAGAAACCTACCCCACTTGTTGACCTTGAAAATCCACCATCAAACCACCGAAATCTTTTGAAAAACAACAACTATTTCCCTGTCCAACTGAGCAGTAGCGCCTGTCTGCTATCTCTTGTCTGATATTGAGTTGATATACCCAATTTATGACTGCAAAATTGACAAGGGCAGAACAATCCATTGTGCATACATCTGCAGAATAATTTATAATTAATCCAATTACTAACAAAACCTCGTTGACTTTCAGATTTTCAGATTCTTGCCCCCCCCCCCACACACACACCTCTCTCTCTCTGTTTCTTGGCTCAATATCAAGATGGAGAGTGTGGAAACTTGTCCTCCCCGAAGGATGGCGCCCTCTGAAACCTTGACATGCACAAAGACAGGCGCAGACAGAGCTGCCCTGCCGTGGACGATAAGGTCACCCCTGGGATTGGCCAGATTATCTCTGTCAAGCACTTGGACAGAGCACAGTCAAATGATGCATCATGCAGTCATTTTCAGGGGAAAAAAATCTATTTCTTCACCAGGTCGCTATTTGCTTTTCAAAGTGCCCTTGTAGTGTTTGGCTCTGAGCATTTATCAATTTAAATGTTGTGAATTGATACTGTTTTCTGTTGCTGGGCCTTGTAGGGAACATTGAATCATGTCCCCTCCTCCTTCCTCTACTCCTGTTCCTCACCATTGTAAATCTTTCTCTCTCTCTCTTTTACATTTTTTTTTTTTTTATACCTCTCCCTAAATCCACTTATCTGTTTGTTGGATTGGAATACATTAGTAGTATTTATTACAGAGACAACATTTTGGCTTCTCTATCCATTTATTTATTCATTCATTTTCCCCTTCTTTTTATTATATTTTGGAAAGGGTTTTAGCAGTTTGCTTAAATGCTGCAGGTTCCCTTATATTTATATTTATGGGCAACGTTATGCTACTATTATAATGCTTGATTTACAACACTTACAAAACATAATTGCCCCTGTCAACATAACCAAATCTCAAAATATCCTAATCTCACATTTCGCTAGTTAAATGAATCCCAAAGTGATACAGCGCTGTAATATTTGACGGTGGAGATGGTCGTTTCCTGGCTTTGCTCGACAGGGAGTCGGCTGCCTGATGATGATATTCTGTAGTAGAGCAGATAAAGAACAGGCCCTGGGACTCTCTGGAATGACAGGCTTGTCCTTGTTTTCATTCAGGGCTCAGGAGTCTACAGGGCCAGCAGGTCCACTGAGGTGGCTCAATTAAACGTGACCTTCCCCTGGCCCTGTCTCCTTTACCACCACTAGCAGTTTTCATGCAAATGGCCGCCCTCTGTTCTGTCACCCACACAACATCATAAATAAAAGAATGCTTATTACCCATTTAGTAACATTTTGGATTCATGCCCTGATAGGCTATTTAAAAATAGAGAGAGGCAAAAAAATCTCCCTCTCATATGCTTAGTGGGGCTTGACGTTATATTTCCCTCAGCGTTTGATGGATAATGGTGTGTCCATTTGTTTTGGATTCACTACAGAGGTCAATTTAGTGTTGGCTGTGGGTTATGGGGAGTTATAGTAGCAGTTTAATTTCTCTTGCATAAACTCCTCACAGTGCAGATTCATAGCTAAATGAAAATACTATTTGAGAAATTTAACAAATGACAAAATTTGCAGGAATATTTTCAGAGAGAAAATATCCAGTACAGTAAATTCAATATAAATATAAGAAAACCTCACTGACAGTATTCAAGCTTTTGAAAATCAACCATTCCTTTCTTTCATTGATTGATCCACACAATGCAAACAATGAGAAATAAACAGACTAATTTAATGATCTCATTTGGTCTGGGCAACAGAGTCAAAAGTCTCCCGTATTCTGTGGAACTGGGAGTGTGTGTGTGTGTGTGTGTGTGTGTGTGTGTGTGTGTGTGTGTGTGTGTGTGTGTGTGTGTGTGTGTGTGTGTGTGTGTGTGTGTGTGTGTGAGGGACAGACGGATAAAAGAGGGCGAGGACTGATCGGTTCACAAAGATGTGATCAGACATTCAGGCAGATGTTTATGCTAATAGATTCAATATTCTCCCTCCATCCCACTTGGCCTCATATCCTCTGGGAGTCAGGGGGCTGGAAGCCGGGGGCCGCACAGCCTCATCCGGCCCCACTGCAGGGGAGGGAGTCTGGGCTAGAGGGAAAGGAGGGAGAGGGTGGAGGGATCAGGCTCCTGGTGTCTCTCTGTCTCTCTCTGTGTGCACACAGCCACACATGCATAGCCCTGTCACTTAAAGCCAAGCAGATGTCTACATTCAATTCCAGCTCCACAATTGGAAAAGCCTTTTGCAGCGAAACGTGAATGGGAGAAGGGCACTGAGGTCTAACCGGTGTCGCTCCACAATAAAAGGGAAGCCTTGTTTCGTGAAGGAGGCAGAGAGACTTATACCTCCCTCCAACACAGAGAGAGGGAAAGGCATTGGAAATATGCCAACTCAATCACATTGTTGTGCACATAAACAATGGAAAGAGAGCGAGCTTCAACCATATGGTCCTGCTAAGTCAGGTTCTCAATGTGCCGTTCCTCTAATAACGGAGAGTGTTTTAACATGTTCCTGTACTTGGAACGGGTTAAAATAAAAAAAAGCTAGCAACTCCTTGGAGACAGATGAAAAGTCATATGGTCGCTGTATTCCAGATGTATCAATTTCCTTGGATATTCAGTCCATGCAAGTGCATATGCTGCACTGGCGCCGGCTTGGAATGGGACTGATTCCAAAAGCTAATATTCTGTTGGCCGGAATAATGCAATTATTATTTTCCTAGCTATCAGCCTAAGCACACACAGTGCCATCTGTTATACAAAACAAACATACACATCTCAATTACCAAACAGACAGCTGCATGGTCACACCTCTGCACCACCACGGCGCGCCTACATCGCGCCAACAGGAGGATTTTGAGGGGGTTCCATGACAGTATTAGGATCAGCAGGGCCTGCGTCCCAAATGACACCCTATTTCCTATATGATGCACTACCTTTGATCAGAGCTCTATGGGCCCCTATGGGCCCTGATCAGAAGTAGTGCACTACATACGATGCCATTTGGGACATTTTCAGGGTCTTTAAAAATACAGAATCTTTTTCTAGCTAAAATGCTACACAAACAAGATTTGAGTCAGCTAGCCGAGCCCAGAGGGTCTACTTCTACAAGATCCATGCTGCAGTATCTGTCTACTGCAAGGCACATCTGTCTACTGCAAGGCACGTCTGTCTACTGCAAGGCACGCCTGTCTACTGCAAGGCACGTCTGTCTACTGCAAGGCACGTCTGTCTACTGCAAGGCACGTCTGTCTACTGCAAGGCACGTCTGTCTACTGCAAGGCACGTCTGTCTACTGCAAGGCACGCCTGTCTACTGCAAGGCACGCCTGTCTACTGCAAGGCACGTCTGTCTACTGCAAGGCACGTCTGTCTACTGCAAGGCACGTCTGTCTACTGCAAGGCACGTCTGTCTACTGCAAGGCACGTCTGTCTACTGCAAGGCACGTCTGTCTACTGCAAGGCACGTCTGTCTACTGCAAGGCACGCCTGTCTACTGCAAGGCACGCCTGTCTACTGCAAGGCACGTCTGTCTACTGCAAGGCACGTCTGTCTACTGCAAGGCACGTCTGTCTACTGCAAGGCACGTCTGTCTACTGCAAGGCACGTCTGTCTACTGCAAGGCACGTCTGTCTACTGCAAGGCACGTCTGTCTTACAATTCCATGGCAAGCTGAAACAATTCCAATGGTACTGCTACAGAACTGTTAAATACAGGCATTAGCTGTGCTAAATCGCTGAGGCAAAGAAGGTAAATAAAATGACACCAAATGTGGCTTATAACAACCATTATCCCTTGTCCAATAAACTCCTTCACATAGCCTATCTACTATTAAAACATTGTACATTCGGTATCCAAACTTTCCATTCTATTACGAAAGAATGTCAAGAAATAAAATGTTTTTATCTTTGAGTTTAGTAATGACTCAAAAAGAGCCCATTCTGGAATGGCTGCATCCTCGAAGGGGAGCTACAGTCACTGATTAGTCAAATGAAGACGGAACATTATTCCAGAGAACTAAGACATACACTTAGACACCTGCGATTAACTTGGGGGGAACACAGGCTTATGCGCCATTTGCAAAACAAAAATGGTAATTCTGACCATCTGTTTCACTGAACTGACTGGCTGCAGAACTGGTGCCATAATAACAGCCATTTCACACTAGCACAGAACTGTCCGATACAATCTGAACAATCTGAACATATGGGTACACATTCACAGACCTTGAAGAGACACCATTCTAGCAGCATTCTGTACTTTACCATCATCAGTTATCAGTTAGCTCAACATAACAAACTTGAGTTATGTGCACAGATCTCAAGTTAGGGTTTGGGACTTATTCATTACTAGATTTATGTACATTGATCGGCTTTGTCTACAAGGCTATTAAAACTGTTACTGTAATAACTTACTAATTTCTCATTACTATATGATGTTGAACCAAACAGGTAAAAGGCCATTAGGCCAACCCCCTCTCTCTCTCCCTCTCCCCCCCCTCTCTCTCCCTCTCCCCCCCCTCTCTCTCCCTCTCCCCCTCTCTCTCTCTAAGCCATAATATTCAACATAGAAGTTGAATACATTAACTTTTACTATAAAGAATAAAACATTTAAAACTTTGATAGAGGGAATGGACTGTAATTACACAGCAAGTCCTAAATAATGGCTTCATTAACATAATGTTTGATATGCAGAACATTTCTAGACATTGAATAAGAGGATGAAAATCCCCATACATAAATCTGCTTTAGATTGTCTGCCTGGCACCATAAAATTCATAACCTTGTCAATTTGAAAAAGGCTTAAAAAACCTCCTAGATCGAATTAATGTAGAAAATAATTAGCAACTATGTTAAAAAGAAATGGCTTGGCAGACAGATTAAGTGGCTAAAAAGTAAAACAGCAATTAAGATCACAGAGGGTTAGAATTCTCTGTGTACACATGCGAGATTATACAACTAACTCATACAAGTACAAAAAAACAGCACTTAATCACTCACTCACTCTAACTGCTGATAAAACTATGAACAAGATAACTACATCACGCAGCCCAAAGCTTAGGGGACCTATTTGACAATTAATCAATTATTTGATAGAAATCATCAATCAATCTTTACTTGAATTAATCTGTAGATAGATGTGACTGCAGCCTATACAATTCACTATTTTTAATTTGTTAAACTGATTGTCTTTTTTTTTGGTCCTTTATATTGTCGTTTTAATTTAGCTAAACAATGTCTACGCATTCCCTCAAAGATACAAAGATCTCTACATCATAATGTTATTAGAGAATACTTCATTGTGAGTCATGTAATACATGCAGCCACACAGCTAAAACACACAGACACACATCCAAAACACACAGTCAAAACACACAGCCACACAGCGAAACGGTCACACAGCTAAAACACACAGCCACACAGCTCACAGCTAAAACACACAGCCACACAGCTAAAACACACAGCCACACAGCTCACAGCTAAAACACACAGCCACGCAGCTAAAACACACAGCCACGCAGCTAAAACACACAGCCACGCAGCTAAAACACACAGCCACGCAGCTAAAACACACAGCCACGCAGCTAAAACACACAGCCACGCAGCTAAAACACACAGCCACGCAGCTAAAACACACAGCCACACAGCTAAAACACATAGCCACACAGATAGACGAGTCTGTATTGGTCTGCCATGTAGCACGCTTCCTTCTATATCATGAGCTGGTCAGTATGTGTCGGTAATCCTTTCTAACGTGGCTTATTTTTAAGATATCACATATTACAACTACATAAGCGTTGCTCTCCACTTTCTGGGGGACTGAGTTTTGAAAACAGTGGAATGAGAGTAGGATAACTAAGGAGATGGAGAAACTTCTGGTGTTTGATTGCAAATACGCAGACAGAGTGGAAAACAGAACACAGAAAGATGTTGAATAAAACCCCTGTCTCGGGATTACATCTTCAAACTGAGGGCAACCATGGCAACCGTGACAGACAGGGAGACGCGTCCGTCCATGTATACGGATGGGTAAGATAGTCTAGTTAGCTACATTTTCAGAAATGACACGTTTCTAATTTTGGCAGAAAGTCGTTTTCATTTCAAGTTAAAGTGTACTGTTAGCTGGCTGGCTCACTAGCTAACGTTATGTGTATGATCAGTGTGGTTATATTATTAGTGTCTCAGAGCCATTTGCATGGCTAGTTATAGCCTAATGTTGAATGTGGTTGGTAAGCTACCTGCAGATTCATTCAGGGTAGTAACGTTATGAATTGTGATTATTGTTTAGCTAGCTAGCTACATGTCTAAACAAAAGAAAAAGAAAAAAAAATACCATGCAAGTTATTTATTTCAATTTTTAGCCCCAATTTTCCATCTTGTCAATAGAATGTGCATGATGTCACTGCAACAACTGTCGATAGATGTAGCTGGTAAATTCGCTCTGGCTATCTACTCCGATTTCAGAGCACTCTCGTTCGAAAACCCGTCGAATATGGCCGGTGTCAGTAAACGTTGGCAAAAAAGTGTAATTAAATGTTTTCGGCTCCCGAGTGGTGCAGTGGTCTAAGGCACTGCATCTCAGTGCTAGAGGTGTCACTGCAGTCTCTGGTTCAATCCAGGCTGCATCTGGCTGTGATTGGTCCCATAGGGCGGTGCACAATTGGTCCAGCGTCGTCCGGCCAGGGTAGGTCGTCATTGTAAATAAGAATTTGTTCTTAACTGACTTGCCTAGTTAAATAAAGGTTAAATGAAAAATATATATTTTTTAATTTGCCAGCAGCAAAGTTGCAGTCACCAACGCTCTGGATAACATAACCATAACAGCCTAACCAGCTCTGCTAGGGTAAGTAAAATGGTCAGTGAGCTGTTCAGAGTGAGCTGTTCTCTCATTTGTGTCTGGAAGTAGCTGGCCCACGTTAGCCAGTTACCTTGGGTGCTTGACTGCCGCTGTGAGGTCAGAACGCTTGGATCAACCCTACTCCTTGGCCAGAGCGTCTAGTGTGAGCTCTGAACGCTCACTCTGAGCGCACTCTGGCGCTCCAGATGAAATTTACGACACGCCCGTAGTATAAACCAGCCTTTAGTCTTGAAATCTTTGGTTGTTTAGTACATGGCATCACATGTGAATCCTTAAATAGTTGGGCGGGGCTAAGACTTTAGAGGGTGTGAATGATGCTGAATGGCCATAGACAAAGAAGAGCTCTCCAGTAGGTGTACCAAAAACATTCAAGAGCCATTTTCTCAAAAGTGAAGCTACAAGTTTAGCAACTTTCAAAGCAGAATTACTTTCCCATTGTTCCTCAACTATACTGTATGATATATAATTTTCTAGCTCTGAGTCTCTACTTTTATCCGATGTAAAAAAGCAGGCTCGCCGGTATCTGCATGTACATCATATGGCCACATCTATTTGTCCTTTACATCTAAGTGTCCCTAAGTGTCCTGTATTCTATTTATGCCATGTATTATGAATTTAAGTGAGTGTTTTCATATGCAACATTTTAATGATGTAAATTCTGTTACGTCTAATGGTTTTACAAAGGTCAAGTCTATACCTAGGGGTATAGAGGGGTGTTGTACAAAACATCTCTAACTAATCCGAGTATCAAAGCCAATGACGCAGTTTCAAAATGACACCTTACCCACTTACATGTGTTCTGGCTCTGACCCAACCCATCGGTTTCTGGACCAATCAGATGGCCCCGAATGGCCCCTTCACATCCGGTATAAAGTCAGGGAGGTACTCAGATCCAGACTCATTGTGGAGAAGAAACGAACGTCCATGGGCGTGGCATAGCATTTTGGCCGGAGCAAGAAGTCTGGGTAGCCAGGAAAGGACTCTGTGTACTCTCAAGTCAGTCTACAATAGCCCTGTGTGTGTGTGTGTGTGTGTGTGTGTGTGTGTGTGTGTGTGTGTGTGTGTGTGTGCACTCAAGTCTGTCTGTCTGTTAGCCCTGGAGACAAAGCTATGGTGTATGAAACCATTAGAATCCTCAAGGTCACTCCCCCTATCGTTTGACCTCCAAGACGTCTCTGTCTGTTTATTGACATGTAATAGCAGACTGGGACCTGTTAGCATACTACTGAGATGAAAAATACCCTCTGATCAAATTGGATGGCTGCAAATTAACTACAGGGCCAACAAGCTGATGAGATTTTAAATGAGCTCTAATTTGTCTGAATTGTCTTCAAGCCAGCGCTGATAAACAAAAGAAAGGAGAAAAAAATGGTAGTAGCGATAAGGAATTGACTGTTGTTGCACTCACCTGTGAAAGTCCCAGGTATATGGACACCGTCTCAGAGATGTACAAAAACCTCCCCTCCTTGTTTAGTGCAAATACAAATCCATCCAGGGACTGTGTGAGAGAGAGAGAGAGAGAGAGAGAGAGAGAGAGAGAGAGAGAGAGAGAGAGAGAGAGAGAGAGGGAGGGAGTGGGAGAGAGAGAGAGAGCAAGAGAGAGAGAGAGAGAGAGAGAGGGAGGGAGAGAGAGAAAGAGATAGAAAGGGAGAGAGAGAGGGAGAGAGGGAGAGAGAGAGAGAGAGAGAGAGAGAGAGAGAGAGAGAGAGAGGGAGAAAGGGAGAGACGGGGAGAGAGAGAGAGAGGGAGAGAGAGAGAGAGAGAGAGAGAGAGAGAGGGAGAGAGTTATATGATGTATACTGGGACAGAGATAAAGCTATGGACCATGGAGAGGAGACCCGCTGAGTGTTTGTTGTCTGTTTGCCTGTAAAACCAAAATGACACCTCCCCATGTGGAAGGTAGTATCTCTCATGATGACAGTAACAAGTACAACCACAAATAACAGTGTGAATGCAGAAGCATAAGTGCAAACAAACCCAAGTTGGAACAGACAAAGAGAGCAAAGCATACAGCACAGTACAGCATATTATCACTGCATCTATGGACCTTCAATCCATGTACGTTTGCAAACTTTATCAAAGTTTGAATAATGTGTGTGTTTTTGTCCAGGGAAGTCTAGAGCATTTGGGGGGTATTGGGTGCGACTGTGTTGTAGTGTGCTTACCATCTAATGCACTTTAACAACACCTTGACTACCCTTTCCTAACATTATGCTAGTTAGGTCTACTCCAGGATGCTGGTAAAGTCTACACTAGTACACAACTAGAAGTCCTTTCCATTCCAGCCCATATCAATATAACGTGTGAAATCTACTATAATATGCTGGTTAGGTCTAGGCCAGGATGCTGGTAAAGTCTATGCAGAATGCCGATCCATTCCAGTCCAGGCCCATGTAATATGTGTGTGTTTTTACTTCCTGGATATAGTCTACCAGTATGCGGGTCCATTCCAGTCCAGACCCATATCTAATGACGGCCCTGCTCTTAGATCATGACTGGAAGCAGCGTTCTGTTCTGAGCCCAGCCTCCAACAGGCCCAATTAAGACACCTATATCACTAAAGTGAACTTCTGCTCCCCGACTGGCTGGGATAATCTGTAGGGGCAGCTAAGCACAGGCACACCGCACAAAGAAACGGAATAGATTGGAGGAAAACAGGCTTCTCCCTCCCCCTCCATCTCCAGGCTAGCTCTGAGACTACAGGTCCTGAAAACAACAAGGCATTTATGTTGCAAAATGTCCCTGCCGCTGATCTGATCACCTTTCTATGAGGATTACTCTGTCGTGTCGCAAGCGGCGTTGCGGCGCATACGGCGGTGGTATTTCATATGTGCGGGCGCGTTTCCATTTATTTTCCCCAAGCAACGTTAAAGGAGCAGCTAACGGCAGCTGGTGTGAGGAGAGAGAGAGAAAGAGAGAGAGAGAGAGAGAGAGATGGAGCGAGAGAGTCTCCCTACCTGCCGATAAAACAGGGCAGCCTGGGGCTATTTACAGCCAGCTGATATGCAGCTGACAACAGCAACTCCCACTGAGGCCCTGCTGAAGCCAGACAGCCAGCCAGCTCCCAGCCAGCTTCTCCAAACACATCTGCCAGGAGAAAGAGGAGCTTTACATTGCTCTTCTTTACCTTACACAGCTAACGCTGGCACCGATTTAGCGCCTAACATCCACAGCAGACAAAGAAGACTCATAGTTTGGCGTTTCATTTAGCTCTCTGCTCGAGAGAGAGGCATGTGCAGCATATCTTGGGTGTTGTCTGGAAAAGCTTACATCAAATCCTTTGTGTGGCTCTCAAACTGAATAATAATGATATTTTATGTATTTCTCGTCATTTTCACAGATCACAGAGATTACAAAGATTGTGCATCATAAACTGTGCTTTTTACGTTTAACATAGACAATAACATTCCAAGTATATCATTTATAAAGCGTAGTTTTGACTTTAGTTTACATTTACAGTGCATCTCCTCTCTCTGGTATGGTATATCCTTCTTCAAAAGGAACCAACGCCTGTCATCTTTCAAATAGCTTCCATCGGTCGTTGTTTATCATTTTTCAGGAGAGCTTGTGGAGAGTTGAGCTGGGGGTCCTTTATTCCAGTAGCACCAACCATTGGTTCTCTTTTCTTTCTTCCTTCCATCTGTCAGTTCATTTCTGTTCCCCTCAGGGAGAGCACCTCAGAGCCCCGGCAGCAGTGACACACTCTGCCACCCCGTGACCAGAGGATGGGGTCTCTGGCGGTGTAACGCTATCATCCGTCCCCACAGACTTCACCTGCCTGTCAGACTGGGCCCCAGCACTCCCCCCTACCCAGCCTCCAATCATTTCTCCCTGTCCGGCCTGCTCCTCTTTAAAACGCCTAGCATCTGCGGCCCAGGAATGGCAGCTCTCTAGAGGGGGGAGCTGCAGAGCACCACACACACCGGAGTTGTAGCTGCTCTGTAGCTAGCTTCTATCGCTGATAAACGGTGATAAACGGCCACTGTTTACAGGCTAACCACTGTGTAAAGTGCGCTATAAATCACAGCAGAGACAAACTTCTAGGGGAGAAATGTGTTACATTAAGATGGGGTTCTTAAGTCATTTATTTAAAAACATTTCAGACTGCTTTGACTGAGTGAGGCACATTTTGTTTTTGTGCCCAGTTCAGTGGGAGTGGAGAGCAAGAGAAGAACCAATAGTGTGTTAGTTTGATCTTGTTGGCAGGTAACAGGCTTTGGCTTGGGCAGGCACCTGTTTACCTCTAAACTCTAACCCCTGGCATCACACAGCCCAACTAGTGATCCACATAGGTTAGAGAGGGCATCAGACCCACCCAGATATTACAACTAACATTACTGTAGACCTCTACCCAGATACTGTACGGTTGTTAACTATCAAGCCATTTTATTTTGTATTGGCAATGCATTTGAGGACTTATCTTTACGGAGATGATCCTGGAAATATCAATAAACAGTTCCTTTACCTTGTACATACTAACCAGACAACCATGACGGAGTCCTTTAAGCAAACACTTCATGTAACCGATGCTTGTTCCTTCCAGAGGACAAACAAACTTCCTGTGAAGGACACAGTTTAGCAGACATCACTCCTGGCCTGGCCTGAGAGAGCACTCTCTCTCTCAGATATTAGCCAACCCAGTGGAGGCCAGCCGAGATGGGGCTCATTGACTATTAACATATCATTAACTATTAGGTCAGACAAAATGGAGAGAGATGGGGTGGCCACATGCTCACACGTTGGCCCAGACACAGCCACTAAGAACAATCACTGCAATTAACACCTCCAGCAGGGCTGGACACAGCAGTGCTAATACACACACAGGCACGCACGCTCACACAGGAGGAGGATTCAATCCCGACTCCAGACTGTAGGCTGAGAGAGGCTCCCGCTGTGAGAGTGTCTGTGTAGCGTGTGAGTGAGCGTGTGATATTGAAGCACCTCTCAGTGCCGTGCATCCCCGGGTCTGCCAGATTTACAGACACCCCTCACTCTATACACAAATCACAGCAATGGCCAGGACTATTAGGCCCAGATCATGTTCTCAGTAAATGACTTCAATCTACAGTGCTCTGGTTGGTTTTAAGAAAAACTACATTTGGATGAAAAGAGATAGGCACAGGAAGAGCAAGAGAGGATGTGAGAGCGACGGTGTGAGAGAGACAGAGAGATAGAAAGAGAAGAAAAGAAAGAGAAAGATCGAGAGAGATTACGAGAGAAAAATGGTTTAAAATAGATCCCCACACTGAGACCCCCTTGAAATCACTCATCCTACCCCACACGGAAACCCCCTTCAAATCACTCATCCTACCCCACACTGAGACCCACTTCAAATCACTCATCCTACCCCACACTGAGACCCCCTTGAAATCACTCATCCTACCCCACACTGAGACCCCCTTGAAATCACTCATCCTACCCCACACTGAGACCCCCTTGAAATCACTCATCCTACCCCACACGGAAACCCCCTTCAAATCACTCATCCTACCCCACACTGAGACCCCCTTCAAATCACTCATCCTACCCCACACTGAGACCCCCTTCAAATCACTCATCCTACCCCACACGGAGACCCCCTTCAAATCACTCATCCTACCCCACACTGAGACCCACTTCAAATCACTCATCCTACCCCACACTGAGACCCCCTTCAAATCACTCATCCTACCCCACACTGAGACCCCTTCAAATCACTCATCCTACCCCACTCTGAGACCCCCTTCAAATCACTCAACCTACCCCACACTGAGACCCCCTTGAAATCACTCATCCTACTCCACCCTGAGACCCCCTTCAAATCACACCATACTTATTGTGCCCATTTGATTTTGTGCTTACCATGGGGGAAAGGAATCTCTGCTTATGCTGAGCATGACACATTTATTGGTCCTATTTAGAGCCAAAATGACCCGTCACAGATTGCTCCCCAGTACCTCCTCTACTCTCCCTCCAGCCAGCCACTCTCTGTGTATGAAGCTACGGTATCATACTTGTAATCTCGTATTCAGTGCAAATCATTTTCAGTAGCCTAAGAAGCCATTCATACTGGACAGATACTAACCACCGCAATTCCATTGTGTAGCAGAAAACGTAGGAGAGAAGAGAAGGACATATTAGATTGATGTGAAGAGATACAAGCATTTCGCTACACCCGCAATAACACATGCTAAATATGTGTACGTGACCAATGCAATTTGATTTGATCACTTTTATCAATTGTTTTGGTGTGGGGGTATCACATTATAGCAGAGTAAATATCACTTGATCTACTGACTGTACATGGAAAACGCACAAAATAAGGCAGCTGGCACTAAATATGAAGAGAATCTAAAGACCATTCTGATGAGCTATAGTCATCCAATCTACCTGTAACCAACGTCACGGTGGAATCAGAAATGTTCTTCGACACTGCCTGGTGTCCAAAGAGAACAGGCCTGCTGATACAGAACATACACTCTTAGAGAAAACGGTTCCAAAATGCTCCTTCAGCTATCCCTATCCCTATTATTTTTTTAATTCCCGAGCATGAAATGGCACAGTGTCACGTTCTTCTAAATGAGCAGACCAAGGCGCAGCGTGAGTATAGTTCCACATCTTTTAATGAATAAGTGAAACTGAAAACAAAATAACAAAACTTACAAAGACCCGTGACTACGTAGTGCTCAAACACACTATACATAAACAATATCCCATAACCCACAGGTGGAAAAAATGCTACTTAAGTACCAGCTGCCTCTAATTGGGAATCATACAAATCACCAACATAGAAAATCAAACCTAGAACCCCACATAGAAAATACAAACTAGAACAAAAAACCCTAGTCACGCCCTGACCTACTCTACCATAGAAAATACAGGTTTTCTATGGTCAGGACGTGACACACAGGGGATGTTCAGTGTGCTGCGTGGCTATATTGACGAAAAAAAAGATGCCATGCGATCGAATGGTGGGCTTTTGCACAGATGGGGCTCCATCAACGGCAGAACGGCAGGCCTCTGCACTCTAGTTATGAATGTGTCTCCCTCTGCCATATGGACGCATTGTATGATACACCGAGAGCAACTGGCAGCAAAAGAGCTGAGCACAGAACTCACAGGTAACTTTGATTGTAAACTGCATCCAACCACATCCACTGTGCTCACACCTGTTCGCAACACCAGGTGGAGATATGGGATCAGAGCACGACAATGTTCTATTTCACACCGAGGCTGGTTGGTTATCGAGGGGGAGCGTTGGAAAGATTTTTGAGGGGGAGCGTTGGAAAGATTTTTGAGGGGGAGCGTTGGAAAGATTTTTGAGGGGGAGCGTTGGAAAGATTTGTCGCATTGAGAGTGGAAGTGTTGTCATTCACAAGGGCGGTAAAAGGACAGTGGTCTAAGGCACTGCATCGCAGTGCTAGCTGTGCCACTAGAGATTCTGGGTTCGAGTCCAGGCTCTGTTGCAGCCGGCTGCGACCAGGAGCCCCATTGTCTGGGTTAGAGGAGGGTCTGGCTGGCAGGAATGTCCTTGTCCCATCGTGCACTAGTGACTCCTGTGGGGGGCTGGGTGAAGTGCTGCATGCTGACACGCTCGCCACGTGTATGGTGTTTCTTCTGGTTTCTGGGTTAAGTGGGCATTGTTTCAAGAAGCAGTGCGGCTTGGTTGGGTTGTGTTTCGGAGGAAGCACGGCTCTCGACCTTTGCCTCTCCTGAGTCTGTATGGGAGTTGCACCAATGGCACAAGACTGTAACTACCAATTGGAAAAAGGGGTAAAAACATTTATTTAAAAAACAATGGATGTGAGAAAAAAAATAGACTTGGTTTACTTTTTGTGTAATTAAAAGAAAATGTGTCTCCTTGCCTATGTAACAGACACATTTGAGAAACTGAACAAACTGCACGAGAGGGGAAATACAAAAACGTTCTACCGATAAGTGACATAATCAGCGGATTCAGAGGAAATAATTATTATTGGAGAGAGAGTCTTTCCAAAGAGAACCCCACCCCCTTCCCTCAGCTGTGCCTGTTTCTAACAGAAAATAGCATCAGTAAGTGTCCCACACGAGTGATGACTGCTCACCTCCAACACTTGGAAGAGCACTTTGGGACCTACTTCCCAACCGTTTGACTGTTATCCTGGCTCAGTTGACATGCCAGTAGGTGAAATAGAACAGCTGATCCAGCTGTCATGTGACCAAATGCATTCACGGGTCACAATGGAGGAGTTTTGGTTCCTGACTCAAAGGGAATACCCTGCCGTTCCCCTCAGAGGATTAATGCCGTGGTCAAAACAACTGGGAACTCGGAAATCTCCAACTTCCGACTTCAGTGCGTTCAAGACAACTGGGGACTCTGAAAAAAACAACCTCAGTCTGGGAAAAATAGTTTTGAGCGGTCATCAAATATATACATTTCAACATTATTTTAAAACGATTTAAATATAATAAATAGAAATGTTGTGGGACTATAGTAGATGAAGAATCAATATGTTTTTAGATTGAGTATTTATTGCGTCATTATGTTAGTATATTATGTATGTTTGTAATAGTGTGCTGTATGTGAACGTGTGTTTGTATTATAAATTGTATTTTAATGTTTAAGGACTCTTGGAAGATTAGTCCAAATGGGGACTAAAAGAGATCCAGATAAAAATCAAAAATCTAAATCAAATTCCAACTCGGGAACTCGGGCCTCTTTCTAGAGCTCCAACTTTTCGACCTGAAGATCACTTATGTCATGATTTTACCTTGTATTTTTCTGAGTTCCCAGTTGTCTTGAAAGCACCGTAGAACATCACCTCATTACCAGAGATGAGGTGGACACTGTCGAACACAAAAGGGTTCTACCTGGAACCAAAAGGGTTATTTCTACCTGGAACCAAAAGGGTTATTTCTACCTGGAACCAAAAGGGTTATTTCTACCTGGAACCAAAAGGGTTATTTCTACCTGGAACCAAAAAGGGCTCTTTAAAGGGTTCTCCTACGGCAGAGTTCTGCAACTGGACGAATTTGGCACTGGTCAAAAGTAGTGCACTATATGGGAATATTAGGGTGCCATTTGGGATGAAGCCCGTGAGCAGAGTAGGGAACTACTGCTGGTTGTCTTCCACAAACTGCCACCGTATGCTGTGGAAAGTTCCTTCCTCCAGGTGACTAGCCAACAATATTGTTTCTACCTCCCTGCGTGCTTGGATTTAATTAAGTGATAACAGTCACCTTGGGGTGATGATGACAGAGCAGGCAGTAATATCTGGGTTAAGGGAAATAGCTAGGGAGACAGGGGAAGACACGGGGTTAGGCTATATAGAGTCATATTATAGATAGAGAGACAGGAGAGAGACAGGGGGCTCGGCTATATACAGTCATATTATAGATAGAGAGACAGGAGAGAGACAGGGGAGACAGGAGGCTAGGCTATATACAGTCATATTACAGATAGAGAGACAGGAGGGAGACAGTGGGCTAGGCTATATACAGTCATATTACAGAAAGAGAGACAGGGGACTAGGCTATATACAGTCATATTATAGATAGAGAGACAGGAGAGAGACAGGGGGCTCGGCTATATACAGTCCTATTGTAGATAGAGAGATAGGGGGGAGACAGTGGGCTAGGCTATATACAGTCATATTACAGACAGAGAGACAGGGGACTAGGCTATATACAGTCATATTATAGATAGAGAGACAGGAGAGAGACAGGGGGGACAGGAGGCTAGGCTATATACAGTCATATTACAGATAGAGAGACAGGAGGGAGACAGTGGGCTAGGCTATATACAGTCATATTACAGACAGAGAGACAGGGGACTAGGCTATATACAGTCATATTATAGATAGAGAGACAGGAGAGAGACAGGGGAGACAGGAGGCTAGGCTATATACAGTCATATTACAGATAGAGAGACAGGAGGGAGACAGTGGGGAGACAGGAGGCTAGGCTATATACAGTCATATTACAGATAGAGAGACAGGAGAGAGACAGGGGCTCGGCTATATACAGTCATATTATAGATAGAGAGACAGGAGAGAGACAGGGGGCTAGGCTATATACAGTCATATTATAGATAGAGAGACAGGAGAGAGACAGGGGGCTCGGCTATATACAGTCATATTATAGATAGAGAGACAGGAGAGAGACAGGGGGCTAGGCAATATACAGTCATATTATAGATAGAGAGACAGGAGAGAGACAGAGGGCTAGGCTATATACAGTCATATTATAGATAGAGAGACAGGGGGCTAGGCTATATACAATCATATTATAGATAGAGAGACAGGAGAGAGACAGGGGGCTCGGCTATATACAGTCATATTATAGATAGAGAGACAGGGGGCTAGGCTATATACAGTCATATTATAGATAGAGAGACAGGAGAGAGACAGGGGGCTAGGCTATATACAGTCGTATTATAGATAGAGAGACAGGAGAGAGACAGGGGGCTCGGCTATATACAGTCATATTATAGATAGAGAGACAGGAGAGAGACAGGGGGCTATGCAATATACAGTCAAATTATAGATAGAGAGACAGGAGAGAGACAGGGAGACAGGAGGCTAGGCTATATACAGTCATATTACAGATAGAGAGACAGGAGAGAGACAGGGGAGACAGGAGGCTAGGCTATATACAGTCATATTACAGATAGAGAGACAGGGGGCTAGGCTATATACAGTCATATTACAGATAGAGAGACAGGAGAGAGACAGGGGGCTAGGCTATATACAGTCATATTACAGATAGAGAGACAGGGAGCTAGGCTATTTTCAGTCATATTATAGATAGGGAGACAGGGGGCTAGGGTATATACAGTCATTTATTGATAGAGAGACAGGGGGCTAGGCTATATACAGTAATTTTACAGATAGAGAGACAGGGGGCTAGGCTATATACAGTCATATTACAGATAGAGAGACAGGAGAGAGACAGGGGGCTAGGCTATTTTCAGTCATATAATAGATAGAGAGACAGGGGGCTAGGCTATATACAGTCGTTTTACAGATAGAGAGACAGGGGCTAGGCTATATACAGTCATATTACAGATAGAGAGACAGGAGAGAGACAGGGGGTTAGGCTATATACATTCATATTATGGATAGAGAGACAGTGGGGAGACAGGGGGCTAGGCTATATACAGTCATATTACAGATAGAGAGACAGGAGACTAGGCTATATACAGTCATATTATAGATAGAGAGACAGGGGGAGACAGGGGGCTAGGCTATATACAGTCATATTATAGATAGAGAGACAGGAGAGAGACAGGGGGCTAGGCTATATACAGTTATATTACAGATAGAGAGACAGGGGCTAGGCTATATACAGTCATACTACAGATAGAGAGACAGGGGCTAGGCTATATACAGTCATATTACAGATAGAGAGACAGGGGCTAGGCTATATACAGTCATATAATAGATAGGGAGACGGGAGAGAGACAGGGGGGAGACAGGGGGCTAGGCTATATACAGCCATATTATAGATAGAGAGACAGGGGACTAGGCTATATACAGTCATATTATAGATAGAGAGATAGGGGCTAGGCTATATACAGTCATATTAATGATAGAGAGACAGGGGGCTAGGCTATATACAGTCATATTACAGATAGAGAGACAGGGGGCAAGGATATATACAGTCATATTACAGATAGAGAGACAGGAGAGAGACAGGGGGCTAGGCTATATACAGTCATATTATAGATAGAGAGATAGGGGGGAGACAGTGGGCTAGGCTATATTCAGTCATATTATAGATAGAGAGACAGGGGCTAGGCTATATACAGACATATTACAGATAGAGAGACAGGAGAGAGACAAGGGGCTAGGCTATATACAGTCATATTACAGATAGAGAGACATGGGCTAGGCTATATACAGTCATATTACAGATAGAGAGACAGGAGAGAGACAGGGGGAGACAGGGGGGAGACAGGGGGCTCGGCTATGTACAGCCATATTATAGACAGAGAGACAGGGGGCTAGGCTATATACAGTCATATTATAGATAGAGAGACAGGAGAGAGACAGGGGGCTAGGCTATATACAGTCATATTACAGATAGAGAGACAGGGGGGAGACAGTGGGCTAGGCTATATACAGTCATATTATAGATAGAGAGACAGCAGAGAGACAGGGGGCTAGGCTATATACAGTCATATTACAGATAGAGAGACCAGGGGCTCGGCTATATACAGTCATATTATAGATAGAGAGACAGGAGAGAGACAGGGGGCTAGGCTATATACAGTCATATTACAGATAGAGAGACAGGGGGCTAGGCTATATACAGTCATATTATAGATAGAGAGATAGGCGGGAGACAGTGGGCTAGGCTATATACAGTCATATTATAGATAGAGAAACAGCAGAGAGACAGGGGGCTAGGCTATATACAGTCATATTACAGATAGAGAGACCAGGGGCTCGGCTATATACAGTCATATTATGGATAGAGAGACAGGAGAGAGACAGGGGGCTAGGCTATATACAGTCATATTATAGATAGAGAGACAAGGGGGAGACAGTGGGCTAGGCTATATACAGTCATATTATAGATAGAGAGCTAGGCTATATACAGTCATATTACAGATAGAGAGACCAGGGGCTCGGCTATATACAGTCATATTATAGATAGAGAGACAGGGGGGAGACAGGGGGCTAGGCTATATACAGTCATATTATAGATAGAGAGACAGGAGAGAGACAGGGGGCAAGGCTATATACAGCCATATTACAGATAGAGAGACGGGAGAGAGACAGGGGGGAGACAGGGGGCTAGGCTATATACAGCCATATTATAGATAGAGAGACAGGAGTCTAGAATATATACAGTCATATTATAGATAGAGAGACAGGAGAGAGACAGGGGGCTAGGCTATATACAGTCATATTACAGATAGAGAGACAGGTGGCTAGGCTATATACAGTCATATAATAGATAGAGAGACGGGAGAGAGACAGGGGGGAGACAGGGGGCTAGGCTATATACAGTCATATTATAGATAGAGAGACAGGAGAGAGACAGGGGGTTAGGCTATATACAGTCATATTACAGATAGAGAGACAGGGGGCTAGGATATATACAGTCATATAATAGATAGAGAGACGGGAGAGATACAGGGGGAGACAGGGGGGAGACAGTGGGCTAGGTTATATACAGTCATATTATAGATAGAGAGACAGGAGAGAGACAGGGGGTTAGGCTATATACAGTCATATTACAGATAGAGAGACAGGGGGCTAGGCTATATACAGTCATATTATAGATAGAGAGACAGGGGCTAGGTTATATACAGTCATATTACAGATAGAGAGACAGGAGAGAGACAGGGGGCTAGGCAATATACAGTCATATTATAGATAGAGAGACAGGGGCTAGGGTATATACAGTCATATTACAGATAGAGAGACAGGAGAGACAGGGGGCTAGGCTATATACAGTCATATTACAGATAGAGAGACAGGGGCTAGGCTATATACAGTCATATTATAGATAGAGAGACAGGAGAGAGACAGGGGAGACAGGGGGCTAGGCTATGTACAGTCATATTACAGATAGAGAGACAGGAGAGAGACAGGGGGCTCGGCTATATACAGTCATATTACAGATAGAGAGACCAGGGGCTCGGCTATATACAATCATATTATAGATAGAGAGACAGGGGGGAGACAGGGGGCTAGGCTATATACAGTCATATTATAGATAGAGAGACAGGAGAGAGACAGGGGGCTAGGCTATATACAGCCATATTACAGATAGAGAGACGGGAGAGAGACAGGGGGGAGACAGGGGGCTAGGCTATATACAGCCATATTATAGATAGAGAGACAGGAGGCTAGAATATATACAGTCATATTATAGATAGAGAGTCAGGGGCTAGGCTATATACAGTCATACTAATGATAGAGAGACAGGGGGCTAGGATAAATACAGTCCTATTATAGATATAGAGATAGGGGGGAGACAGTGGGCTAGGCTATATACAGTCATATTACAGATAGAGAGACAGGAGAGAGATGGGGGCTCGGCTATATACAATCATATTATAGATAGAGAGACAGGGGGGAGACAGGGGGCTAGGCTATATACAGTCATATTATAGATAGAGAGACAGGAGAGAGACCGGGGGCTAGGCTATATACAGTCATATTACAGAGAGAGAGACAGGGGGCAAGGCTATATACAGTCATATAATAGATAGAGAGACGGAGAGAGACAGGGGGAGACAGGGGGGGCTAGGGGGTTGATATATACAGACAGATAGACAGTGGGAGACAGGGGGCTAGGCATATATACAGTCATATTATAGAGAGACAGGGGCTAGATAGAGAGACAGGGGGGGGTCATATTATAGATAGAGAGACAGGGGCTAGGGTATATACAGTCATATTACAGATAGAGAGACAGGAGAGACAGGGGGCTAGGCTATATAGTCATATTACAGATAGAGAGACAGGGGCTAGGCTATATCATACAGTCATATTATAGATAGAGAGACAGGAGAGAGACAGGGGGATAGAATATATAGATAGAGAGACAGGAGAGAGACATATTAATGATAGGCAATATACAGTCATATTATAGATAGAGACTAGGGTATATACAGGGGGCTAGCTATATACAGTCATATTACAGATAGAGAGACAGGGGGCTAGGCTATATACAGTCATATATAGATAGAGAGACAGGAGAGAGACAGGGGAGACAGGGGGCTAGGCTATGTACAGTCATATTACAGATAGAGAGACAGGAGAGAGACAGGGGGCTAGGCTATATACAGTCATATTACAGATAGAGAGACCAGGGGCTCGGCTATATACAATCATATTATAGATAGAGAGACAGGGGTGAGACAGGGGGCTAGGCTATATACAGTCATATTATAGATAGAGAGACAGGAGAGAGACAGGGGGCTAGGCTATATACAGCCATATTACAGATAGAGAGACGGGAGAGAGACAGGGGGGAGACAGGGGGCTAGGCTATATACAGCCATATTATAGATAGAGAGACAGGAGGCTAGAATATATACAGTCATATTATAGATAGAGAGTCAGGGGCTAGGCTATATACAGTCATACTAATGATAGAGAGACAGGGGGCTAGGATAAATACAGTCCTATTATAGATATAGAGATAGGGGGGAGACAGTGGGCTAGGCTATATACAGTCATATTACAGATAGAGAGACAGGAGAGAGATAGGGGGCTCGGCTATATACAATCATATTATAGATAGAGAGACAGGGGGGAGACAGGGGGCTAGGCTATATACAGTCATATTATAGATAGAGAGACAGGAGAGAGACAGGGGGCTAGGCTATATACAGTCATATTACAGATAGAGAGACAGGGGGCTAGGCTATATACAGTCATATAATAGATAGAGAGACGGAGAGAGACAGGGGGAGACAGGGGGCTATGATATATACAGTCATATTATAGATAGAGAGACAGGAGAGAGAAAGGGGGTTAGGCTATATACAGTCATATTACAGATAGAGAGACAGGGGGCTAGGCTATATACAGTCATATAATAGATAGAGAGACGGGAGAGAGACAGGGGAGACAGGGGGGAGACAGTGGGCTAGGTTATATACAGTCATATTATAGATAGAGAGACAGGGGCTATGTTACATACAGTCATATTACCGATAGAGAGACAGGAGAGAGAAAGGGGGCTAGGCTATATACAGTCATATTATAGATAAAGAGACAGGGGCTAGGCTATATACAGTCATATTATAGATAGAGAGACAGGAGAGAGACAGGGGAGACAGGAGGCTAGGCTATGTACAGTCATATTACAGATAGAGAGACAGGAGAGAGACACTGGGCTAGGCTATACACAGTCAAATTATAGATAGAGAGACAGGGGCTAGGGTATATACAGTCATATTACAGATAGAGAGACAGGAGAGAGACAGGGGGCTAGGGTATATACAGTCCTATTATAGATAGAGAGATAGGGGGGAGACAGTGGGCTAGGCTATATACAGTCATATTATAGATAGAGAGACAGGGGGCTAGGATATATACAGTCATATTACAGATAGAGAGACAGGAGAGAGACAGGGGGCTAGGCTATATACAGTCCTATTATAGATAGAGAGATAGGGGGGAGACAGTGGGCTAGGCTATATACAGTCATATTATAGATAGAGAGACAGGGGCTAGGCTATATACAGTCATTTAATGATAGAGAGACAGGGGGCTAGGATATATACAGTCCTATTATAGATAGAGAGATAGGGGGAGACAGTGGGCTAGGCTATATACAGTCATATTACAGATAGAGAGACAGGAGAGAGACAGGGGGCTCGGCTATATACAGTCATATTATAGATAGAGAGACAGGGGGAGACAGGGGGCTAGGCTATATACAGTCATATTATAGATAGAGAGACAGGAGAGAGACAGGGGGCTAGGCTATATACAGTCATATTACAGATAGAGAGACAGGGGCTAGGCTATATACAGTCATATAATAGATAGAGAGACGGGAGAGAGACAGGGGGAGACGGGGGAGACAGGGGGCTAGGCTATATACAGTCATATTATAGATAGAGAGACAGGGGGCTAGGCTATATACAGTCATATAATAGATAGAGAGACGGGAGAGAGACAGGGGGGAGACAGGTGGCTAGGCTATATACAGCCATATTACAGATAGAGAGACGGGAGAGAGACAGGGGAGACAGGGGGGAGACAGGGGGCTAGGCTATATACAGCCATATTATAGATAGAGAGACAGGGGGATAGAATATATACAGTCATATTATAGATAGAGAGACAGGAGAGAGACAGGGGGATAGAATATATACAGCCATATTATAGATAGAGAGACAGGGGGATAGAATATATACAGTCATATTATAGATAGAGAGACAGGGGGCTAGGCTATATACAGTCATATTAATGATAGAGAGACAGGGGGCTAGGATATATACAGTCATATTACAGATAGAGAGACAGGAGAGAGACAGGGGGCTCGGCTATATACAGTCATATTACAGAAAGAGAGACAGGGGGCTAGGCTATATACAGTCATATTATAGATAGAGAGACAGGAGGGAGACAGGAGAGAGACAGGGGGCTAGGCTATATACAGTCATATTATAGATAGAGAGACAGGGGGGAGACAGTGGGCTAGGCTATATACAGTCATATTATAGATAGAGAGACAGGGGGGAGACAGTGGGCTAGGCTATATACAGTCATATTATTGATAGTGAGAAAGGAGAGAACAGGGGGCTAGGCTATATACAGTCATATTATAGATAGAGAGACAGGAGAGAACAGGGGGCTAGGCTATATACAGTCATATTATAGATAGAGAGACAGGAGAGAGACAGGGGGCTAGGCTATATACAGTCATATTACAGATAGAGAGACGAGGGGCTCGGCTATATACAGTCATATTATAGATAGAGAGACAGGAGAGAGACAGGGGGCTAGGCTATATACAGTCATATTATAGATAGAGAGACAGGAGAGAGACAGGGGGGAGACAGGGGGCTAGGCTATATACAGCCATATTATAGATAGAGAGACAGGGAGCTAGAATATATACAGTCATATTATAGATAGAGAGACAGGGGCTAGGCAATATACAGTCATATTAATGATAGAGAGACAGGGGGCTAGGATATATACAGTCATATTACAGATAGAGAGACAGGAGAGAGACAGGGGGCTAGGCTATATACAGTCATATTACAGATAGAGAGACAGGGGGCTAGGCTATATACAGTCATATTATAGATAGAGAGACAGGAGAGAGACAGGGGGCTAGGCTATATACAGTCATATTACAGATAGAGAGACCAGGGGCTCGGCTATATACAGTCATATTATAGATAGAGAGAGAGACAGGAGAGAGACAGGGGGCTAGGCTATATACAGTCCTATTATAGATAGAGAGATAGGGGGGAGACAGTGGGCTAGGCTATATACAGTCATATTATAGATAGAGAGACAGGGGGCTAGGATATATACAGTCATATTACAGATAGAGAGACAGGAGAGAGACAGGGGGCTAGGCTATATACAGTCCTATTATAGATAGAGAGATAGGGGGGAGACAGTGGGCTAGGCTATATACAGTCATATTATAGATAGAGAGACAGGGGCTAGGCTATATACAGTCATTTAATGATAGAGAGACAGGGGGCTAGGCTATATACAGTCATATTACAGATAGAGAGACCAGGGGCTCGGCTATATACAGTCATATTATAGATAGAGAGAGAGACAGGAGAGAGACAGGGGGCTAGGCTATATACAGTCATATTATAGATAGAGAGACAGGAGAGAGACAGGGGGCTAGGCTATATACAGCCATATTACAGATAGAGAGACGGGAGAGAGACAGGGGGGAGACAGGGGGCTAGGGGGCTAGGGCAGATAGAGAGACGGGAGAGAGACAGGGGGGAGACAGGGGGCTAGGCTATAAATAGCCATATTATAGATAGAGAGACAGGGGGCTAGAATATATACAGTCATATTATAGATAGAGAGACAGGGGCTAGGCTATATACAGTCATATTACTGATAGAGAGACAGGGGGCTAGGATATATACAGTCATATTACAGATAGAGAGACAGGAGAGAGACAGGGGCCTAGGCTATATACAGTCATATTACAGATAGAGAGACAGGGGGCTAGGCTATATACAGTCATATAATAGATAGAGAGACGGGAGAGAGACAGGGGGAGACAGGGGGGAGACAGGGGGCTAGGCTATATACAGTCATATTATAGATAGAGAGACAGGAGAGAGACGGGGGTTAGGCTATATACAGTCATATTACAGATAGAGAGACAGGGGGCTAGGCTATATACAGTCATATTACAGATAGAGAGACAGGAGAGAGACAGGGGGCTAGGCTATACACAGTCAAATTATAGATAGAGAGACAGGGGCTAGGGTATATACAGTCATATTACAGATAGAGAGACAGGAGAGAGACTGGGGGCTAGGCTATATACAGTCCTATTATAGATAGAGAGATAGGGGGGAGACAGTGGGCTAGGCTATATACAGTCATATTATAGATAGAGAGACAGGGGGCTAGGATATATACAGTCATATTACAGATAGAGAGACAGGAGAGAGACAGGGGGCTAGGCTATATACAGTCCTATTATAGATAGAGAGATAGGGGGGAGACAGTGGGCTAGGCTATATACAGTCATATTATAGATAGAGAGACAGGGGCTAGGCTATATACAGTCATATTAATGATAGAGAGACAGGGGGCTAGGATATATACAGTCCTATTATAGATAGAGAGATAGGGGGGAGACAGTGGGCTAGGCTATATACAGTAATATTACAGATAGAGAGACAGGGGGCTAGGCTATATACAGTCATATAATAGATAGAGAGACGGGAGAGAGACAGGGGGAGACAGGGGGCTAGGCTATATACATCCATATTACAGATAGAGAGACAGGGGGCTAGGATATAAACAGTCATATTACAGATAGAGAGACAGGAGAGAGACAGGGGGCTAGGCTATATACAGTCATATTATAGATAGAGAGATAGGGGGGAGACAGTGGGCTAGGTTATATACAGTCATATTATAGATAGAGAGACAGGGGCTAGGTTATATACAGTCATATTACAGATCGAGAGACAGGAGAGAGACACGGGGCTAGGCTATATACAGTCCTATTATAGATAGAGAGATAGGGGGGAGACAGTGGGCTAGGCTATATACAGTCATATTACAGATAGAGAGACAGGGGGCTAGGCTATTTACAGTCATATAATAGATAGAGAGACGGGAGAGAGACAGGGGGAGACAGGGGGGAGACAGGGGGCTAGGCTATATACAGCCATATTACAGATAGAGAGACAGGGGGCTAGGATATAAACAGTCATATTACAGATAGAGAGACAGGAGAGAGACAGGGGGCTAGGCTATATACAGTCATATTATAGATAGAGAGACAGGAGGGAGACAGTGGGCTAGGGTATATACAGTCATATTACAGAAAGAGAGACAGGGGGCTAGGCTATATACAGTCATATTATAGATAGAGAGACAGGGGGGAGACAGTGGGCTAGGCTATATAAAGTCATATTATAGATAGAGAGACAGGGGGGAGACAGTGGGCTAGGCTATATACAGTCATATTATTGATAGTGAGACAGGAGAGAACAGGGGGCTAGGCTATATACAGTCATATTATAGATAGAGAGACAGGAGAGAGACAGGGGGCTAGGCTATATACAGTCATATTATAGATAGAGAGACAGGGGGGAGACAGTGGGCTAGGCTATATACAGTCATATTATAGATAGAGAGACAGGAGAGAGACAGGGGGCTAGGATATATAAAGTCATATTACAGATAGAGAGACAGGGGGCTCGGCTATATACAGTCATATTATAGATAAAGAGACAGCTGGGAGACAGGGGGCTAGGCTATATACAGTCATATTAATGATAGAGAGACAGGGGGCTAGGCTATATACAGTCATATTTTAGATAGAGAGACAGGAGAGAGACAGGGGAGACAGGAGGCTAGGCTATGTACAGTCATATGATAGATAGAGAGACAGGAGGGAGACAGTGGGCTAGGCTATATACAGTCATATTACAGATAGAGAGACAGGGGGCTAGGCTATATACAGTCATATTACAGATAGAGAGAAAGGAGGGAGAAAGTGGGCTAGGCTATATACAGTCATATTATAGATAGAGAGACAGGAGGGAGACAGTGGGCTAGGGTATATACAGTCATATTACAGAAAGAGAGACAGGGGGCTAGGCTATATACAGTCATATTATAGATAGAGAGACAGGGGGGAGACAGTGGGCTAGGCTATATAAAGTCATATTATAGATAGAGAGACAGGGGGGAGACAGTGGGCTAGGCTATATACAGTCATATTATTGATAGTGAGACAGGAGAGAACAGGGGGCTAGGCTATATACAGTCATATTATAGATAGAGAGACAGGAGAGAGACAGGGGGCTAGGCTATATACAGTCATATTATAGATAGAGAGACAGGGGGGAGACAGTGGGCTAGGCTATATACAGTCATATTATAGATAGAGAGACAGGAGAGAGACAGGGGGCTAGGATATATAAAGTCATATTACAGATAGAGAGACAGGGGGCTCGGCTATATACAGTCATATTATAGATAAAGAGACAGCTGGGAGACAGGGGGCTAGGCTATATACAGTCATATTATAGATAGAGAGACAGGAGAGAGACAGGGGGCTAGGCTATATACAGTCATATTACAGATAGAGAGACAGGGGGCTAGGCTATATACAGTCATATTAATGATAGAGAGACAGGGGGCTAGGATATATACAGTCATATTACAGATAGAGAGACAGGAGAGAGACAGGTGGCTAGGCTATATACAGTCCTATTACAGATAGAGAGATAGGGGGGAGACAGTGTGCTAGGCTATATACAGTCATGTTATAGATAGAGAGACAGGAGAGAGACAGGGGGCTAGGCTATATACAGCCATATTACAGATAGAGAGACGGGAGAGAGATAGGGGGGAGACAGGGGGCTAGGCTATATACAGCCATATTATAGATAGAGAGACAGGGGGCTAGAATATATACAGTCATATTATAGATAGAGAGACAGGGGCTAGGCTATATACAGTCATATTAATGATAGAGAGACAGGGGGCTAGGATATATACAGTCATATTACAGATAGAGAGACAGGAGAGAGACAGGGGCCTAGGCTATATACAGTCATATTAGAGATAGAGAGACAGGGGGCTAGGCTATATACAGTCATATAATAGATAGAGAGACGGGAGAGAGACAGGGGGAGACAGGGGGGAGACAGGGGGCTAGGCTATATACAGTCATATTATAGATAGAGAGACAGGAGAGAGACAGGGGGTTAGGCTATATACAGTCATATTACAGATAGAGAGACAGGGGGCTAGGCTATATACAGTCATATAATAGATAGAGAGACGGGAGAGAGACAGGGGGAGACAGGGGGGAGACAGTGGGCTAGGTTATATACAGTCATATTATAGATAGAGAGACAGGGGCTAGGTTATATACAGTCATATTACAGATAGAGAGACAGGAGAGAGACAGGGGGCTAGGCTATATACAGTCATATTACAGATAGAGAGACAGGAGAGACAGGGGGCTAGGCTATATACAGTCATATTACAGATAGAGAGACAGGAGAGAGACAGGGGGCTAGGCTATATACAGTCATATTATAGATAGAGAGACAGGAGCTAGGCTATATACAGTCATATTACAGATAGAGAGACAGGAGAGAGACAGGAGGGAGACAGTGGGCTAGGCTATATACAGTCATATTACAGATAGAGAGACAGGGGGGAGACAGGAGGCTAGGCTATATACAGTCATATTACAGATAGAGAGACAGGAGAGAGACAGGAGGGAGACAGTGGGCTAGGCTATATACAGTCATATTATAGATAGAGAGACAGGGGGGAGACAGGAGGCTAGGCTATATACAGTCATATTATAGATAGAGAGACAGGAGGGAGACAGTGAGCTAGGGTATATACAGTCATATTACAGAAAGAGAGACAGGGGGCTAGGCTATATACAGATATTATAGATAGAGAGACAGGAGGGAGACAGGAGAGAGACAGGGGAGTAGGCTATATACAGTCATATTATAGATAGAGAGACAGGGGGGAGACAGTGGGCTAGGCTATATACAGTCATATTATAGATAGAGAGACAGGGGGTAGACAGTGGGCTAGGCTATATACAGTCATATTATAGATAGAGAGACAGGAGAGAGACAGGGGGCTAGGCTATATACAGTCATATTACAGATAGAGAGACAGGGGCTAGGCTATATACAGTCATATTAATGATAGAGAGACAGGGGGCTAGGCTATATACAGTCATATTACAGATAGAGAGACAGGGGGCTAGGATATATACAGTCATATTATAGATAGAGAGACAGTGGCTAGGCTATATACAGTCATATTAATGATAGAGAGACAGGGGGCTAGGATATATACAGTCATATTACAGATAGAGAGACAGGAGAGAGACAGGGGGCTAGGCTACATACAGTCCTATTATAGATAGAGAGATAGGGGGGAGACAGTGGGCTAGGCTATATACAGTCATATTATAGATAGAGAGACAGGAGCTAGGCTATA
This sequence comes from Oncorhynchus clarkii lewisi, assembly GCF_045791955.1. Taxonomy (NCBI): domain Eukaryota; kingdom Metazoa; phylum Chordata; class Actinopteri; order Salmoniformes; family Salmonidae; genus Oncorhynchus; species Oncorhynchus clarkii. The sequence continues at coordinate 32,076,769 of NC_092165.1, forward strand.
TACAGTCATATTACAGATAGAGAGACAGGAGAGAGACAGGGGAGACAGGAGGCTAGGCTATATACAGTCATATTACAGATAGAGACACAGGAGAGAGACAGGAGGGAGACAGTGGGCTAGGCTATATACAGTCATATTACAGATAGAGAGACAGGGGGGAGACAGGAGGCTAGGCTATATACAGTCATATTACAGATAGAGAGACAGGAGAGAGACAGGAGGGAGACAGTGGGCTAGGCTATATACAGTCATATTATAGATAGAGAGACAGGGGGGAGACAGGAGGCTAGGCTATATACAGTCATATTATAGATAGAGAGACAGGAGGGAGACAGTGAGCTAGGGTATATACAGTCATATTACAGAAAGAGAGACAGGGGGCTAGGCTATATACAGATATTATAGATAGAGAGACAGGAGGGAGACAGGAGAGAGACAGGGGAGTAGGCTATATACAGTCATATTATAGATAGAGAGACAGGGGGGAGACAGTGGGCTAGGCTATATACAGTCATATTATAGATAGAGAGACAGGGGGTAGACAGTGGGCTAGGTTATATACAGTCATATTATAGATAGAGAGACAGGAGAGAGACAGGGGGCTAGGCTATATACAGTCATATTACAGATAGAGAGACAGGGGGCTAGGCTATATACAGTCATATTAATGATAGAGAGACAGGGGGCTAGGCTATATACAGTCATATTACAGATAGAGAGACAGGGGGCTAGGATATATACAGTCATATTACAGATAGAGAGACAGGAGAGAGACAGGGGGAGACAGGGGGGAGACAGGGGGCTAGGCTATATACAGCCATATTATAGATAGAGAGACAGGGGGCTAGGCTATATACAGTCATATTATAGATAGAGAGACAGTGGCTAGGCTATATACAGTCATATTAATGATAGAGAGACAGGGGGCTAGGATATATACAGTCATATTACAGATAGAGAGACAGGAGAGAGACAGGGGGCTAGGCTATATACAGTCCTATTATAGATAGAGAGACAGGGGGCTAGGATATGTACAGTCATATTATAGATAGAGAGACAGTGGCTAGGCTATATACAGTCATATTAATGATAGAGAGACAGGGGGCTAGGATATATACAGTCATATTACAGATAGAGAGACAGGAGAGAGACAGGGGGCTAGGCTATATACAGTCCTATTATAGATAGAGAGATAGGGGGGAGACAGTGTGCTAGGCTATATACAGTCATATTACAGATAGAGAGACAGGGGGCTAGGATATATACAGTCATTTTATAGATAGAGAGACAGTGGCTAGGCTATATACAGTCATATTAATGATAGAGAGACAGGGGGCTAGGATATATACAGTCATATTACAGATAGAGAGACAGGAGAGAGACAGGGGGCTAGGCTATATACAGTCCTATTATAGATAGAGAGATAGGGGGAGACAGTGGGCGAGGCTATATACAGCCATATTACAGATAGAGAGACGGGAGAGAGACAGGGGGAGACAGGGGGCTAGGCTATATACAGCCATATTACAGATAGAGAGACGGGAGAGAGACAGGGGGAGACAGGAGGGAGACAGGGGGCTAGGATATATACAGTCATATTACATATAGAGAGACAGGAGAGAGACAGGAGGGAGACAGTGGGCTAGGCTATATACAGTCATATTACAGATAGAGAGACAGGGGGCTAGGCTATATACAGTCATATTATAGATAGAGAGACAGGAGAGAGACAGGGGGCGAGGCTATATACAGTCATATTATAGATAGAGAGACAGGAGAGAGACAGGGGGCTAGGCTATATACAGTCATATTATAGATAGAGAGACAGGGGGAGACAGTGGGCTAGGCTATATACAGTCATATTATAGATAGAGAGACAGGAGAGAGACAGGGGGCTAGGCTATATACAGTCATATTACAGATAGAGAGACAGGGGGCTCGGCTATATACAGTCATATTATAGATAGAGAGACAGGGGGGAGACAGGGGGCTAGGCTATATACAGTCATATTATATATAGAGAGACAGGGGCTAGGCTATATAGTCATATTACAGATAGAGAGACAGGAGAGAGACAGGGGGCTAGGCTATATACAGTCTTATAATAGATATAGAGACGGGAGAGAGACAGGGGGAGACAGGGGGAGACAGGGGGCTAGGATATATGCAGTCATATTATAGATATAGAGACAGGGGGGAGACAGTGGGCTAGGCTATATACAGTCATATTATAGATAGAGAGACAGGAGAGAACAGGGGGCTAGGCTTTATACAGTCATATTATAGATAGAGAGACAGGAGGCTAGGCTATACACAGTCATATTATAGATAGAGAGACAGGAGAGAGACAGGGGGCTAGGCTATATACAGTCATAGTGGACAGTGGGCTAGGGTATATACAGTCATATTACAGAAAGAGAGACAGGGGGCTAGGCTATATACAGTCATATCATAGATAGAGAGACAGGGGGGAGACAGTGGGCTAGGCTATATACAGTCATATTATAGATAGAGAGACAGGAGAGAACAGGGGGCTAGGCTTTATACAGTCATATTATAGATAGAGAGACATGTGGGAGACAGTGGGCTAGGCTATATACAGTCATATTATAGATAGAGAGACATGTGGGAGACAGTGGGCTAGGCTATATACAGTCATATTATAGATAGAGAGACAGGGGGAGACAGGGGGCTAGGCTATATACGGTCATATTATAGATAGAGACACAGGGGGAAGACAGTGTGGAGAGACAGGAGAGAGACAGGGGCGAGACAGGGGGCTAGGCTATATACAGTCATATTATAGATAGCGAGACAGGGGGAGACAGTGTGGAGACAGGAGAGAGACAGGGGGGAGACAGGGGCCTAGGCTATATACAGTCATATTATAGATAGAGAGACAGGGAGAGTCAGGGGGCTAGGCTATATACAGTAATATAATAGATAGAGAGACAGGGGGCTAGGCTATATACAGTAATATAATAGATAGAGAGACAGGGGGCTAGGCTATATACAGTAATATAATAGATAGAGAGACAGGAAAGAGACAGGAGGCTAGGCTATATACAGTCATATTATAGATAGAGAGACAGGGGGGAGACAGGGGGCTAGGCTATATACAGTTATATTATAGATAAGAGAGACAGGAGGGAGAGAGGGGGCTAGGCTATATACAGTCATATTATAGATAGAGAGACAGGGGGGAGACAGGGGGTTAGGCTATACACAGTCATATTATAGATAGAGAGATAGGGGGGAGACAGTGGGCTAGGCTATATACAGTCATATTACAGACAGAGAGACAGGGGGGAGACAGGGGGTTAGGCTATACACAGTCATATTATAGAGAGAGAGATAGGGGGGAGACAGTGGGCTAGGCTATATACAGTCATATTACAGACAGAGAGACAGGGGGCTACGCGATATACAGTCATATTATAGATAGAGAGACAGGAGAGAGACAGGGGAGACAGGAGGCTAGGCTATATACAGTCATATTACAGATAGAGAGACAGGAGAGAGACAGGAGGGAGATAGTGGGCTAGGCTATATACAGTCATATTATAGATACGAGAGACAGGAGGGAGAGAGGGGGCTAGGCTATATACAGTCATATTACAGATAGAGAGACAGGGGGGAGACAGGGGGCTAGGCTATATACGGTCATATTATAGATAGAGAGACAGGGGGGAGACAGTGTGGAGAGACAGGAGAGAGACAGGGGCGATACAGGGGGCTAGGCTTTATACAGTCATATTATAGATAGCGAGACAGGGGGAGACAGTGTGGAGACAGGAGAGAGACAGGGGGGAGACAGGGGCCTAGGCTATATACAGTAATATTATAGATAGAGAGACAGGGAGAGTCAGGGGGCTAGGATATATACAGTCAGTCATATTATAGATAGAGAGACCAGGGGCTCGGCTATATACAGTAATATAATAGATAGAGAGACAGGAAAGAGACAGGAGGCTAGGCTATATACAGTCATATTATAGATAGAGAGACAGGGGGGAGACAGGGGGCTAGGCTATATACAGTCATATTATAGATAAGAGAGACAGGAGGGAGAGAGGGGGCTAGGCTATATACAGTCATATTATAGATAGAGAGACAGGGGGGAGACAGGGGGTTAGGCTATACACAGTCATATTATAGATAGAGAGATAGGGGGGAGACATTGGGCTAGGCTATATACAGTCATATTATAGATAGAGAGACAGGGGGGAGATAGTGGGCTAGGCTATATACAGTCATATTATAGAAAGAGAGACAGGAGGGAGACAGGGGGCTAGGCTATATACAGTCATATTATAGATAGAGAGACAGGGGGGAGACAGTGTGGAGACAGGAGAGAGACAGGGGGGAGACAGGGGGCTAGGCTATATACAGTAATATTATAGATAGAGAGACAGGGGGCTAGGCTATATACAGTCATATTATAGATAGAGAGACAGGGGGGAGACAGGTGGCTAGGCTATATACAGTCATATTATAGATAGAGAGACAGGGGGGAGACAGGGGGCTAGGCTATATACAGTCATATTATAGATAGAGAGACAGGGGGAGACAGGGGGCTAGGCTATATACAGTCATATTATAGATAGAGAGACAGGGGGAGACAGGGGGCTAGGCTATATACAGTCATATTATAGATAGAGAGACAGGGGGCTAGGCTATATACAGTCATATTATAGATAGAGAGACAGGGGGGAGACAGGGGGAGACAGGAGGCTAGGCTATATACAGTCATATTAGTAGTCACATAGTAGTTTATGTGTCGGGGGGCTAGGGTCAGTTTGTTATATCTGGAGTACTTCTCCTGTCCTATTCTTGTGTGAATAGTCCTGTGTTAATCTAGGTGTGCATTCTCTAATTCTCTCCTTCTCTCTTTCTCTCTCTCGGAGGACCTGAGCCCTAGGACCATGCCCCAGGACTACCTGACATGATGACTCCTTGCTGTCCCCAGTCCACCTGGCTGTGCTGCTGCTCCAGTTTCAACTGTTCTGCCTTAATATTATTTGACCATGCTGGTCATTTATGAACATTTGAACATCTTGGCCATGGTCTGTTATAATCTCCACCCGGAACAGCCAGAAGAGGACTGGCCATCCCACATATGCTCTCTCTAATTCTCTCTTTCTTTCTCTCTCTCGGAGGACCTGAGCCCTAGGACCATGCCCCAGGAATACCTGACATGATGACTCCTTGCTGTCCCCAGTCCACCTGACTGTGCTGCTGCTCCAGTTTCAACTGTTCTGCCTTATTATTATTCGACCATGCTGGTCATTTATGAACATTTGAACATCTTGACCATGTTTTGTTATAATCTCCACCCGGCACAGCCAGAAGAGGACTGGCCACCCCACATAGCTTGGTTCCTCTCTAGGTTTCTTCCTAGGTTTTGGCCTTTCTAGGGAGTTTTTCCTAGCCACCGTGCTTCTACACCTGCATTGCTTGCTGTTTGGGGTTTTAGGCTGGGTTTCTGTACAGCACTTTGAGATATCAGCTGATGTACGAAGGGCTATATAAATAAATTTGATTTGATTTGATTTGATATTATAGATAGAGAGGAAGGGGGAGACAGGGGGCTAGGCTATATACAGTAATATTATAGATACTGAGACAGGAGAGAAAGAGGGGGCTAGGCTATATACAGTCATATTATAGATAGAGAGACAGGAGACAGACAGGGGGCTAGGCTATATACAGTCAGTCATATTATAGATAGAGAGACAGGGGGAGACAGGGGGCTAGGCTATATACAGTCGAATTATAGATAAAGAGACAGGGGGAGACAGGGGGAGACAGGAAGCTAGGCTATATACAGTCATATTATAGATAGAGAGACAGGGGGAGACAGTGGGCTAGGCTATATACAGTCATATTATAGATAGAGAGACAGGGGGAGACAGGGGGAGACAGGAGGCTAGGATATATACAGTCATATTATAGATAGAGAGACAGGAGGTTAGGTAATATACAGTCATATTATAGATAGAGAGACAGGTGGGAGACAGGGGGCTAGGCTATATACAGTCATATTATAGATAGAGAGACAGGGGGGAGACAGGGGGGAGACAGGGGGCTAGGCTATAAACAGTCATATTATAGATAGAGAGACAGGGGGCTAGGCTATATACAGTCATATTATAGATAGAGAGACAGGGAGCTAGGCTATATACAGTCATATTATAGATAGAGAGACAGGGGGGGGACAGGGGGAGACAGGAGGCTAGGCTATATACAGTCATATTATAGATAGAGAGACAGGAAGCTAGGCTATATACAGTCATCTTATAGATAGAGAGACAGGGGGCTAGGCTATATACAGTCATATAATAGATACTGATACAGGAGAGAGAGAGGGGGCTAGGCTATATACAGTAATATTATAGATAGAGAGACAGGAGAGAGAGAGGGGGCTAGGCTATATACAGTCATATTATAGATAGAGAGACAGGAGACAGACAGGGGGCTAGGCTATATACAGTCATATTATAGATAGAGAGACAGGGGGAGACAGGGGGCTAGGCTATATACAGTCATATTATAGATAGAGAGACAGGGGGAGACAGTGTGGAGACAGGAGAGAGACAGGGGAGACAGGGGGCTAGGCTATATACAGTCATATTATAGATAGAAAGACAGGGGGGAGACAGTGTGGAGACAGGAGAGAGACAGGGGGCTAGGCTATATACAGTCATATTATAGATAGAGAGACATGTGGGAGACAGTGGGCTAGGCTATATACAGTCATATTATAGATAGAGAGACAGGGGGAGACAGGGGGCTAGGAAATATACAGTCATCTTATAGATAGAGAGACAGGAGGGAGACAGGAGGCTAGGCTATATACAGTCATATAATAGATAGAGAGACAGGAGAGAGACAGTGTGGAGACAGGAGAGAGACAGGGGAGACAGGGGGCTAGGCTATATACAGTCATATTATAGATAGAGAGACAGGGGGGAGACAGGGGGCTAGGCTATATACAGTCATATTATAGATAGAGAGACAGGGGGGAGACAGGGTGCTAGGCTATATACAGTCATATTATAGATGCTAGGCTATATACAGTCATATTATAGATAGAGAGACAGGGGGGAGACAGGGGGAGACAGGAGGCTAGGCTATATACAGTCATATTATAGATAGAGAGGAAGGGGGAGACAGGGGGCTAGGCTATATACAGTCAAATTATAGATACTGAGACAGGAGAGAGAGAGGGGGCTAGGCTATATACAGTCATATTATAGATAGAGAGACAGGAGACATACAGGGGGCTAGGCTATATACAGTCAGTCATATTATAGATAGAGAGACAGGGGGAGACAGGGGGCTAGGCTATATACAGTCATATTATAGATAGAGAGACAGGGGGAGACAGGGGGAGACAGGAAGCTAGGCGATATACAGTCATATTATAGATAGAGAGACAGGGGGCTAGGCTATATACAGTCATATTATAGATAGAGAGACAGGGGGAGACAGGAGGCTAGGCTATATACAGTCATATTATAGATAGAGAGACAGAAGAGAGACACGGGGCTAGGATATATACAATCATATTATAGATAGAGAGATAGGAGGCTAGGTAATATACAGTCATATTATAGATAGAGAGACAGGAGAGAGACACGGGCTAGGCTATATACAGTCATATTATAGATAGAGAGACAGGGGGGAGAGAGGGGGGAGACAGGGGGCTAGGCTATATACAGTCATATTATAGATAGAGAGACAGGGGGCTAGGCTATATACAGTAATATTATAGATAGATAGACAGGATAGAGACAGGGGGCTAGGATATACACAGTCATATGATAGATAGAGAGACAGGGGGAGACACGGGGCTAGGCTATATACAGTCATATAATAGATAGAGAGGAAGGGGGAGACAGGGGGCTAGGCTATATACAGTCAAATTATAGATAGAGAGACAGGAGAGAGACAGGGGCTAGGCTATATACAGTCATATTATAGATAGAGAGACAGAGGGAGACAGTGTGGAGACAGGAGAGAGACAGGGGGCTAGGCTATATACAGTCATATTATAGATAGAGAGACAGGGGGGAGACAGGGGGCTAGGCTATACACAGTCATATTATAGATAAAGAGACAGGGGGGAGACAGGGGGCTAGGCTATACACAGTCATACTATAGATAGAGAGATAGGAGGCTAGGTAATATACAGTCATATTATAGATAGAGAGACAGGAGAGAGACACGGGCTAGGCTATATACAGTCATATTATAGATAGAGAGACAGGGGGGAGAGAGGGGGGAGACAGGGGGCTAGGCTATATACAGTCATATTATAGATAGAGAGACAGGGGGCTAGGCTATATACAGTAATATTATAGATAGAGAGACAGGAGAGAGAGAGGGGGCTAGGCTATATACAGTCATATTATAGATAGAGAGACAGGAGACAGACAGGGGGCTAGGCTATGTACAGTCAGTCATATTATAGATAGAGAGACAGGGGGAGACAGGAGGCTAGGCTATATACAGTCATCTTATAGATAGAGAGACAGGGGGAGACAGGGGGCTAGGCTATATACAGTCATATTATAGATAGAGAGACAGGGGGAGACAGTGTGGAGACAGGAGAGAGACAGGGGAGACAGGGGGCTAGGCTATATACAGTCATATTATAGATAGAGAGACAGGGGGGAGACAGTGTGGAGACAGGAGAGAGACAGGGGGCTAGGCTATATACAGTCATACTATAGATAGAGAGACATGTGGGAGACAGTGGGCTAGGCTATATACAGTCATATTATAGATAGAGAGACAGGGGGAGACAGTGGGCTAGGCTATATACAGTCATATTATAGATAGAGAGACAGGAGAGAGACAGGGGGCTAGGCTATATACAGTCATATTACAGATAGAGAGACAGGGGCTAGGCTATATACAGTCATATTAATGATAGAGAGACAGGGGGCTAGGCTATATACAGTCATATTACAGATAGAGAGACAGGGGGAGATATATACAGTCATATTATAGATAGAGAGACAGTGGCTAGGCTATATACAGTCATATTAATGATAGAGAGACAGGGGGCTAGGATATATACAGACAGATAGAGAGACAGGAGAGAGACAGGGGGCTAGGCTATATACAGTCCTATTATAGATAGAGAGATAGGGGGGAGACAGTGGGCTAGGCTATATACAGTCATATTATAGATAGAGAGACAGGAGCTAGGCTATATACAGTCATATTACAGATAGAGAGACAGGAGAGAGACAGGGGAGACAGGGGCTAGGCTATATACAGTCATATTATAGATAGAGACACAGGAGAGAGACAGGAGGGAGACAGTGGGCTAGGCTATATACAGTCATATTATAGATAGAGAGACAGGGGGGAGACAGGGGCTAGGCTATATACAGTCATATTACAGATAGAGAGACAGGAGAGAGACAGGAGGGAGACAGTGGGCTAGGCTATATACAGTCATATTATAGATAGAGAGACAGGGGGGAGACAGGAGGCTAGGCTATATACAGTCATATTATAGATAGAGAGACAGGAGGGAGACAGTGAGCTAGGGTATATACAGTCATATTACAGAAAGAGAGACAGGGGGCTAGGCTATATACAGTCATATTATAGATAGAGAGACAGGAGGGAGACAGGAGAGAGACAGGGGCTAGGCTATATACAGTCATATTATAGATAGAGAGACAGGGGGAGACAGTGGGCTAGGCTATATACAGTCATATTATAGATAGAGAGACAGGGGGAGACAGTGGGCTAGGTTATATACAGTCATATTATAGATAGAGAGACAGGAGAGAGACAGGGGGCTAGGCTATATACAGTCATATTATAGATAGAGAGACAGGGGGCTAGGCTATATACAGTCATATTAATGATAGAGAGACAGGGGGCTAGGCTATATACAGTCATATTACAGATAGAGAGACAGGGGGCAGGCTATATATACAGTCATATTACAGATAGAGAGACAGGAGAGAGACAGGGGGAGACAGGGGGAGACAGGGGGCTAGGCTATATACAGTCATATTATAGATAGAGAGACAGGGGGCTAGGCTATATACAGTCATATTATAGATAGAGAGACAGTGGCTAGGCTATATACAGTCATATTAATGATAGAGAGACAGGGGGCTAGGATATATACAGTCATATTACAGATAGAGAGACAGGAGAGAGACAGGGGGCTAGGCTATATACAGTCCTATTATAGATAGAGAGACAGGGGGCTAGGATATGTACAGTCATATTATAGATAGAGAGACAGTGGCTAGGCTATATACAGTCATATTAATGATAGAGAGACAGGGGGCTAGGATATATACAGTCATATTACAGACAGAGAGACAGGGGGCTAGGCTATATACAGTCATATTATAGATAGAGAGACAGGAGAGAGACAGGGGAGACAGGAGGCTAGGCTATATACAGTCATATTACAGATAGAGAGACAGGAGAGAGACAGGAGGGAGATAGTGGGCTAGGCTATATACAGTCATATTATAGATACGAGAGACAGGAGGGAGAGAGGGGGCTAGGCTATATACAGTCATATTACAGATAGAGAGACAGGGGGGAGACAGGGGGCTAGGCTATATACGGTCATATTATAGATAGAGAGACAGGGGGGAGACAGTGTGGAGAGACAGGAGAGAGACAGGGGCGATACAGGGGGCTAGGCTTTATACAGTCATATTATAGATAGCGAGACAGGGGGAGACAGTGTGGAGACAGGAGAGAGACAGGGGGGAGACAGGGGCCTAGGCTATATACAGTAATATTATAGATAGAGAGACAGGGAGAGTCAGGGGGCTAGGATATATACAGTCAGTCATATTATAGATAGAGAGACCAGGGGCTCGGCTATATACAGTAATATAATAGATAGAGAGACAGGAAAGAGACAGGAGGCTAGGCTATATACAGTCATATTATAGATAGAGAGACAGGGGGAGACAGGGGGCTAGGCTATATACAGTCATATTATAGATAAGAGAGACAGGAGGGAGAGAGGGGGCTAGGCTATATACAGTCATATTATAGATAGAGAGACAGGGGGAGACAGGGGGTTAGGCTATATACAGTCATATTATAGATAGAGAGATAGGGGGGAGACATTGGGCTAGGCTATATACAGTCATATTATAGATAGAGAGACAGGGGGGAGATAGTGGGCTAGGCTATATACAGTCATATTATAGAAAGAGAGACAGGAGGGAGACAGGGGGCTAGGCTATATACAGTCATATTATAGATAGAGAGACAGGAGAGAGACAGGGGGGAGACAGGGGGCTAGGCTATATACAGTAATATTATAGATAGAGAGACAGGGGGCTAGGCTATATACAGTCATATTATAGATAGAGAGACAGGGGGGAGACAGGTGGCTAGGCTATATACAGTCATATTATAGATAGAGAGACAGGGGGAGACAGGGGGCTAGGCTATATACAGTCATATTATAGATAGAGAGACAGGGGGAGACAGGGGGCTAGGCTATATACAGTCATATTATAGATAGAGAGACAGGGGGAGACAGGGGGCTAGGCTATATACAGTCATATTATAGATAGAGAGACAGGGGGCTAGGCTATATACAGTCATATTATAGATAGAGAGACAGGGGGGAGACAGGGGGAGACAGGAGGCTAGGCTATATACAGTCATATATAGTCACATAGTAGTTTAGAGGGTCAGTTATATCTGGAGTACTTCTCCTGTCCTATTCTTGTGTGAATAGTCCTGTGTTAATCTAGGTGTGCATTCTCTAATTCTCTCCTTCTCTCTTTCTCTCTCTCGGAGGACCTGAGCTAGGACCATGCCCCAGGATATACAGTCATCCACCTGGCTGTGCTGCTTCCAGTTTCAACTGTTCTGATATGCTGGTCATTTATGAACATTTGAACATCTTGGCCATGGTCTGTTATAATCTCCACCCGGAACAGCCAGAAGAGGACTGGCCATCCCACATATAATTCTCTCTTTCTTTTCTCTCTCGGAGGACCTGAGCCCTAGGACCATGCCCCAGGAATACCTATAGACTCCTTGCTGTAGTCCACCTGACTGTGCTGCTGCTCCAGTTTCAACTGTTCTGCCTTATTATTATTCGACCATGCTGGTCATTTATGAACATTTGAACATCTTGACCATGTTTTGTTATAATCTCCACCCGGCACAGCCAGAAGAGGACTGGCCACCCCACATAGCTTGGTTCCTCTCTAGGTTTCTTCCTAGGTTTTGGCCTTTCTAGGGAGTTTTTCCTAGCCACCGTGCTTCTACACCTGCATTGCTTGCTGTTTGGGGTTTTAGGCTGGGTTTCTGTACAGCACTTTGAGATATCAGCTGATGTACGAAGGGCTATATAAATAAATTTGATTTGATTTGATTTGATATTATAGATAGAGAGGAAGGGGGAGACAGGGGGCTAGGCTATATACAGTAATATTATAGATACTGAGACAGGAGAGAAAGAGGGGGCTAGGCTATATACAGTCATATTATAGATAGAGAGACAGGAGACAGACAGGGGGCTAGGCTATATACAGTCAGTCATATTATAGATAGAGAGACAGGGGGAGACAGGGGGCTAGGCTATATACAGTCGAATTATAGATAAAGAGACAGGGGGAGACAGGGGGAGACAGGAAGCTAGGCTATATACAGTCATATTATAGATAGAGAGACAGGGGGAGACAGTGGGCTAGGCTATATACAGTCATATTATAGATAGAGAGACAGGGGGAGACAGGGGGAGACAGGAGGCTAGGATATATACAGTCATATTATAGATAGAGAGACAGGAGGTTAGGTAATATACAGTCATATTATAGATAGAGAGACAGGTGGGAGACAGGGGGCTAGGCTATATACAGTCATATTATAGATAGAGAGACAGGGGGGAGACAGGGGGGAGACAGGGGGCTAGGCTATAAACAGTCATATTATAGATAGAGAGACAGGGGGCTAGGCTATATACAGTCATATTATAGATAGAGAGACAGGGAGCTAGGCTATATACAGTCATATTATAGATAGAGAGACAGGGGGGGGACAGGGGGAGACAGGAGGCTAGGCTATATACAGTCATATTATAGATAGAGAGACAGGAAGCTAGGCTATATACAGTCATCTTATAGATAGAGAGACAGGGGGCTAGGCTATATACAGTCATATAATAGATACTGATACAGGAGAGAGAGAGGGGGCTAGGCTATATACAGTAATATTATAGATAGAGAGACAGGAGAGAGAGAGGGGGCTAGGCTATATACAGTCATATTATAGATAGAGAGACAGGAGACAGACAGGGGGCTAGGCTATATACAGTCATATTATAGATAGAGAGACAGGGGGAGACAGGGGGCTAGGCTATATACAGTCATATTATAGATAGAGAGACAGGAGAGAGACAGGGGAGACAGGGGGCTAGGCTATATACAGTCATATTATAGATAGAAAGACAGGGGGAGACAGTGTGGAGACAGGAGAGAGACAGGGGGCTAGGCTATATACAGTCATATTATAGATAGAGAGACATGTGGGAGACAGTGGGCTAGGCTATATACAGTCATATTATAGATAGAGAGACAGGGGGAGACAGGGGGCTAGGCTATATACAGTCATATTATAGATAGAGAGACAGGAGGGAGACAGGAGGCTAGGCTATATACAGTCATATAATAGATAGAGAGACAGGAGAGAGACAGTGTGGAGACAGGAGAGAGACAGGGGAGACAGGGGGCTAGGCTATATACAGTCATATTATAGATAGAGAGACAGGGGGAGACAGGGGGCTAGGCTATATACAGTCATATTATAGATAGAGAGACAGGGGGGAGACAGGGTGCTAGGCTATATACAGTCATATTATAGATAGAGAGACAGGGGGGAGACAGGGGGAGACAGGAGGCTAGGCTATATACAGTCATATTATAGATAGAGAGAGGGGGAGACAGGGGGCTAGGCTATATACAGTCAAATTATAGATACTGAGACAGGAGAGAGAGAGGGGGCTAGGCTATATACAGTCATATTATAGATAGAGAGACAGGAGACATACAGGGGGCTAGGCTATATACACAGTCATATTATAGATAGAGAGACAGGGGGAGACAGGGGGCTAGGCTATATACAGTCATATTATAGATAGAGAGACAGGGGGAGACAGGGGGAGACAGGAAGCTAGGCGATATACAGTCATATTATAGATAGAGAGACAGGGGGCTAGGCTATATACAGTCATATTATAGATAGAGAGACAGGGGGAGACAGGAGGCTAGGCTATATACAGTCATATTATAGATAGAGAGACAGAAGAGAGACACGGGGCTAGGATATATACAATCATATTATAGATAGAGAGATAGGAGGCTAGGTAATATACAGTCATATTATAGATAGAGAGACAGGAGAGAGACACGGGCTAGGCTATATACAGTCATATTATAGATAGAGAGACAGGGGGGAGAGAGGGGGAGACAGGGGGCTAGGCTATATACAGTCATATTATAGATAGAGAGACAGGGGGCTAGGCTATATACAGTAATATTATAGATAGATAGACAGGATAGAGACAGGGGGCTAGGATATACACAGTCATATGATAGATAGAGAGACAGGGGGAGACACGGGGCTAGGCTATATACAGTCATATAATAGATAGAGAGGAAGGGGGAGACAGGGGGCTAGGCTATATACAGTCAAATTATAGATAGAGAGACAGGAGAGAGACAGGGGCTAGGCTATATACAGTCATATTATAGATAGAGAGACAGAGGGAGACAGTGTGGAGACAGGAGAGAGACAGGGGGCTAGGCTATATACAGTCATATTATAGATAGAGAGACAGGGGGAGACAGGGGGCTAGGCTATACACAGTCATATTATAGATAAAGAGACAGGGGGGAGACAGGGGGCTAGGCTATACACAGTCATACTATAGATAGAGAGATAGGAGGCTAGGTAATATACAGTCATATTATAGATAGAGAGACAGGAGAGAGACACGGGCTAGGCTATATACAGTCATATTATAGATAGAGAGACAGGGGGGAGAGAGGGGGGAGACAGGGGGCTAGGCTATATACAGTCATATTATAGATAGAGAGACAGGGGGCTAGGCTATATACAGTAATATTATAGATAGAGAGACAGGAGAGAGAGAGGGGGCTAGGCTATATACAGTCATATTATAGATAGAGAGACAGGAGACAGACAGGGGGCTAGGCTATGTACAGTCAGTCATATTATAGATAGAGAGACAGGGGGAGACAGGAGGCTAGGCTATATACAGTCATCTTATAGATAGAGAGACAGGGGGAGACAGGGGGCTAGGCTATATACAGTCATATTATAGATAGAGAGACAGGGGGAGACAGTGTGGAGACAGGAGAGAGACAGGGGAGACAGGGGGCTAGGCTATATACAGTCATATTATAGATAGAGAGACAGGGGGAGACAGTGTGGAGACAGGAGAGAGACAGGGGGCTAGGCTATATACAGTCATATTATAGATAGAGAGACATGTGGGAGACAGTGGGCTAGGCTATATACAGTCATATTATAGATAGAGAGACAGGGGGTAGACAGTGGGCTAGGCTATATACAGTCATATTATAGATAGAGAGACAGGAGAGAGACAGGGGGCTAGGCTATATACAGTCATATTACAGATAGAGAGACAGGGGCTAGGCTATATACAGTCATATTAATGATAGAGAGACAGGGGGCTAGGCTATATACAGTCATATTACAGATAGAGAGACAGGGGGCTAGGATATATACAGTCATATTATAGATAGAGAGACAGTGGCTAGGCTATATACAGTCATATTAATGATAGAGAGACAGGGGGCTAGGATATATACAGTCATATTACAGATAGAGAGACAGGAGAGAGACAGGGGGCTAGGCTACATACAGTCCTATTATAGATAGAGAGATAGGGGGGAGACAGTGGGCTAGGCTATATACAGTCATATTATAGATAGAGAGACAGGAGCTAGGCTATATACAGTCATATTACAGATAGAGAGACAGGAGAGAGACAGGGGAGACAGGAGGCTAGGCTATATACAGTCATATTACAGATAGAGACACAGGAGAGAGACAGGAGGGAGACAGTGGGCTAGGCTATATACAGTCATATTACAGATAGAGAGACAGGGGGGAGACAGGAGGCTAGGCTATATACAGTCATATTACAGATAGAGAGACAGGAGAGAGACAGGAGGGAGACAGTGGGCTAGGCTATATACAGTCATATTATAGATAGAGAGACAGGGGGGAGACAGGAGGCTAGGCTATATACAGTCATATTATAGATAGAGAGACAGGAGGGAGACAGTGAGCTAGGGTATATACAGTCATATTACAGAAAGAGAGACAGGGGGCTAGGCTATATACAGATATTATAGATAGAGAGACAGGAGGGAGACAGGAGAGAGACAGGGGAGTAGGCTATATACAGTCATATTATAGATAGAGAGACAGGGGGGAGACAGTGGGCTAGGCTATATACAGTCATATTATAGATAGAGAGACAGGGGGTAGACAGTGGGCTAGGTTATATACAGTCATATTATAGATAGAGAGACAGGAGAGAGACAGGGGGCTAGGCTATATACAGTCATATTACAGATAGAGAGACAGGGGGCTAGGCTATATACAGTCATATTAATGATAGAGAGACAGGGGGCTAGGCTATATACAGTCATATTACAGATAGAGAGACAGGGGGCTAGGATATATACAGTCATATTACAGATAGAGAGACAGGAGAGAGACAGGGGGAGACAGGGGGGAGACAGGGGGCTAGGCTATATACAGCCATATTATAGATAGAGAGACAGGGGGCTAGGCTATATACAGTCATATTATAGATAGAGAGACAGTGGCTAGGCTATATACAGTCATATTAATGATAGAGAGACAGGGGGCTAGGATATATACAGTCATATTACAGATAGAGAGACAGGAGAGAGACAGGGGGCTAGGCTATATACAGTCCTATTATAGATAGAGAGACAGGGGGCTAGGATATGTACAGTCATATTATAGATAGAGAGACAGTGGCTAGGCTATATACAGTCATATTAATGATAGAGAGACAGGGGGCTAGGATATATACAGTCATATTACAGATAGAGAGACAGGAGAGAGACAGGGGGCTAGGCTATATACAGTCCTATTATAGATAGAGAGATAGGGGGGAGACAGTGTGCTAGGCTATATACAGTCATATTACAGATAGAGAGACAGGGGGCTAGGATATATACAGTCATTTTATAGATAGAGAGACAGTGGCTAGGCTATATACAGTCATATTAATGATAGAGAGACAGGGGGCTAGGATATATACAGTCATATTACAGATAGAGAGACAGGAGAGAGACAGGGGGCTAGGCTATATACAGTCCTATTATAGATAGAGAGATAGGGGGAGACAGTGGGCGAGGCTATATACAGCCATATTACAGATAGAGAGACGGGAGAGAGACAGGGGGAGACAGGGGGCTAGGCTATATACAGCCATATTACAGATAGAGAGACGGGAGAGAGACAGGGGGAGACAGGAGGGAGACAGGGGGCTAGGATATATACAGTCATATTACATATAGAGAGACAGGAGAGAGACAGGAGGGAGACAGTGGGCTAGGCTATATACAGTCATATTACAGATAGAGAGACAGGGGGCTAGGCTATATACAGTCATATTATAGATAGAGAGACAGGAGAGAGACAGGGGGCGAGGCTATATACAGTCATATTATAGATAGAGAGACAGGAGAGAGACAGGGGGCTAGGCTATATACAGTCATATTATAGATAGAGAGACAGGGGGAGACAGTGGGCTAGGCTATATACAGTCATATTATAGATAGAGAGACAGGAGAGAGACAGGGGGCTAGGCTATATACAGTCATATTACAGATAGAGAGACAGGGGGCTCGGCTATATACAGTCATATTATAGATAGAGAGACAGGGGGGAGACAGGGGGCTAGGCTATATACAGTCATATTATATATAGAGAGACAGGGGCTAGGCTATATAGTCATATTACAGATAGAGAGACAGGAGAGAGACAGGGGGCTAGGCTATATACAGTCTTATAATAGATATAGAGACGGGAGAGAGACAGGGGGAGACAGGGGGAGACAGGGGGCTAGGATATATGCAGTCATATTATAGATATAGAGACAGGGGGGAGACAGTGGGCTAGGCTATATACAGTCATATTATAGATAGAGAGACAGGAGAGAACAGGGGGCTAGGCTTTATACAGTCATATTATAGATAGAGAGACAGGAGGCTAGGCTATACACAGTCATATTATAGATAGAGAGACAGGAGAGAGACAGGGGGCTAGGCTATATACAGTCATAGTGGACAGTGGGCTAGGGTATATACAGTCATATTACAGAAAGAGAGACAGGGGGCTAGGCTATATACAGTCATATCATAGATAGAGAGACAGGGGGGAGACAGTGGGCTAGGCTATATACAGTCATATTATAGATAGAGAGACAGGAGAGAACAGGGGGCTAGGCTTTATACAGTCATATTATAGATAGAGAGACATGTGGGAGACAGTGGGCTAGGCTATATACAGTCATATTATAGATAGAGAGACATGTGGGAGACAGTGGGCTAGGCTATATACAGTCATATTATAGATAGAGAGACAGGGGGAGACAGGGGGCTAGGCTATATACGGTCATATTATAGATAGAGACACAGGGGGAAGACAGTGTGGAGAGACAGGAGAGAGACAGGGGCGAGACAGGGGGCTAGGCTATATACAGTCATATTATAGATAGCGAGACAGGGGGAGACAGTGTGGAGACAGGAGAGAGACAGGGGGGAGACAGGGGCCTAGGCTATATACAGTCATATTATAGATAGAGAGACAGGGAGAGTCAGGGGGCTAGGCTATATACAGTAATATAATAGATAGAGAGACAGGGGGCTAGGCTATATACAGTAATATAATAGATAGAGAGACAGGGGGCTAGGCTATATACAGTAATATAATAGATAGAGAGACAGGAAAGAGACAGGAGGCTAGGCTATATACAGTCATATTATAGATAGAGAGACAGGGGGGAGACAGGGGGCTAGGCTATATACAGTTATATTATAGATAAGAGAGACAGGAGGGAGAGAGGGGGCTAGGCTATATACAGTCATATTATAGATAGAGAGACAGGGGGGAGACAGGGGGTTAGGCTATACACAGTCATATTATAGATAGAGAGATAGGGGGGAGACAGTGGGCTAGGCTATATACAGTCATATTACAGACAGAGAGACAGGGGGGAGACAGGGGGTTAGGCTATACACAGTCATATTATAGAGAGAGAGATAGACAGGGGGAGACAGTGGGCTAGGCTATATACAGTCATATTACAGATAGAGAGACAGGAGAGAGACAGGAGGGAGATAGTGGGCTAGGCTATATACAGTCATATTATAGATACGAGAGACAGGAGGGAGAGAGGGGGCTAGGCTATATACAGTCATATTACAGATAGAGAGACAGGGGGGAGACAGGGGGCTAGGCTATATACGGTCATATTATAGATAGAGAGACAGGGGGGAGACAGTGTGGAGAGACAGGAGAGAGACAGGGGCGATACAGGGGGCTAGGCTTTATACAGTCATATTATAGATAGCGAGACAGGGGGAGACAGTGTGGAGACAGGAGAGAGACAGGGGGGAGACAGGGGCCTAGGCTATATACAGTAATATTATAGATAGAGAGACAGGGAGAGTCAGGGGGCTAGGATATATACAGTCAGTCATATTATAGATAGAGAGACCAGGGGCTCGGCTATATACAGTAATATAATAGATAGAGAGACAGGAAAGAGACAGGAGGCTAGGCTATATACAGTCATATTATAGATAGAGAGACAGGGGGAGACAGGGGGCTAGGCTATATACAGTCATATTATAGATAAGAGAGACAGGAGGGAGAGAGGGGGCTAGGCTATATACAGTCATATTATAGATAGAGAGACAGGGGGAGACAGGGGGTTAGGCTATACACAGTCATATTATAGATAGAGAGATAGGGGGGAGACATTGGGCTAGGCTATATACAGTCATATTATAGATAGAGAGACAGGGGGGAGATAGTGGGCTAGGCTATATACAGTCATATTATAGAAAGAGAGACAGGAGGGAGACAGGGGGCTAGGCTATATACAGTCATATTATAGATAGAGAGACAGGGGGGAGACAGTGTGGAGACAGGAGAGAGACAGGGGGGAGACAGGGGGCTAGGCTATATACAGTAATATTATAGATAGAGAGACAGGAGGGGGCTAGGCTATATACAGTCATATTATAGATAGAGAGACAGGGGGAGACAGGTGGCTAGGCTATATACAGTCATATTATAGATAGAGAGACAGGGGGGAGACAGGGGGCTAGGCTATATACAGTCATATTATAGATAGAGAGACAGGGGGAGACAGGGGGCTAGGCTATATACAGTCATATTATAGATAGAGAGACAGGGGGAGACAGGGGGCTAGGCTATATACAGTCATATTATAGATAGAGAGACAGGGGGCTAGGCTATATACAGTCATATTATAGATAGAGAGACAGGGGGGAGACAGGGGGAGACAGGAGGCTAGGCTATATACAGTCATATTAGTAGTCACATAGTAGTTTATGTGTCGGGGGGCTAGGGTCAGTTTGTTATATCTGGAGTACTTCTCCTGTCCTATTCTTGTGTGAATAGTCCTGTGTTAATCTAGGTGTGCATTCTCTAATTCTCTCCTTCTCTCTTTCTCTCTCTCGGAGGACCTGAGCCCTAGGACCATGCCCCAGGACTACCTGACATGATGACTCCTTGCTGTCCCCAGTCCACCTGGCTGTGCTGCTGCTCCAGTTTCAACTGTTCTGCCTTAATATTATTTGACCATGCTGGTCATTTATGAACATTTGAACATCTTGGCCATGGTCTGTTATAATCTCCACCCGGAACAGCCAGAAGAGGACTGGCCATCCCACATATGCTCTCTCTAATTCTCTCTTTCTTTCTCTCTCTCGGAGGACCTGAGCCCTAGGACCATGCCCCAGGAATACCTGACATGATGACTCCTTGCTGTCCCCAGTCCACCTGACTGTGCTGCTGCTCCAGTTTCAACTGTTCTGCCTTATTATTATTCGACCATGCTGGTCATTTATGAACATTTGAACATCTTGACCATGTTTTGTTATAATCTCCACCCGGCACAGCCAGAAGAGGACTGGCCACCCCACATAGCTTGGTTCCTCTCTAGGTTTCTTCCTAGGTTTTGGCCTTTCTAGGGAGTTTTTCCTAGCCACCGTGCTTCTACACCTGCATTGCTTGCTGTTTGGGGTTTTAGGCTGGGTTTCTGTACAGCACTTTGAGATATCAGCTGATGTACGAAGGGCTATATAAATAAATTTGATTTGATTTGATTTGATATTATAGATAGAGAGGAAGGGGGAGACAGGGGGCTAGGCTATATACAGTAATATTATAGATACTGAGACAGGAGAGAAAGAGGGGGCTAGGCTATATACAGTCATATTATAGATAGAGAGACAGGAGACAGACAGGGGGCTAGGCTATATACAGTCAGTCATATTATAGATAGAGAGACAGGGGGAGACAGGGGGCTAGGCTATATACAGTCGAATTATAGATAAAGAGACAGGGGGAGACAGGGGGAGACAGGAAGCTAGGCTATATACAGTCATATTATAGATAGAGAGACAGGGGGAGACAGTGGGCTAGGCTATATACAGTCATATTATAGATAGAGAGACAGGGGGAGACAGGGGGAGACAGGAGGCTAGGATATATACAGTCATATTATAGATAGAGAGACAGGAGGTTAGGTAATATACAGTCATATTATAGATAGAGAGACAGGTGGGAGACAGGGGGCTAGGCTATATACAGTCATATTATAGATAGAGAGACAGGGGGGAGACAGGGGGGAGACAGGGGGCTAGGCTATAAACAGTCATATTATAGATAGAGAGACAGGGGGCTAGGCTATATACAGTCATATTATAGATAGAGAGACAGGGAGCTAGGCTATATACAGTCATATTATAGATAGAGAGACAGGGGGGAGACAGGGGGAGACAGGAGGCTAGGCTATATACAGTCATATTATAGATAGAGAGACAGGAAGCTAGGCTATATACAGTCATCTTATAGATAGAGAGACAGGGGGCTAGGCTATATACAGTCATATAATAGATACTGATACAGGAGAGAGAGAGGGGGCTAGGCTATATACAGTAATATTATAGATAGAGAGACAGGAGAGAGAGAGAGGGGGCTAGGCTATATACAGTCATATTATAGATAGAGAGACAGGAGACAGACAGGGGGCTAGGCTATATACAGTCATATTATAGATAGAGAGACAGGGGGAGACAGGGGGCTAGGCTATATACAGTCATATTATAGATAGAGAGACAGGGGGAGACAGTGTGGAGACAGGAGAGAGACAGGGGAGACAGGGGGCTAGGCTATATACAGTCATATTATAGATAGAAAGACAGGGGGGAGACAGTGTGGAGACAGGAGAGAGACAGGGGGCTAGGCTATATACAGTCATATTATAGATAGAGAGACATGTGGGAGACAGTGGGCTAGGCTATATACAGTCATATTATAGATAGAGAGACAGGGGGAGACAGGGGGCTAGGAAATATACAGTCATCTTATAGATAGAGAGACAGGAGGGAGACAGGAGGCTAGGCTATATACAGTCATATAATAGATAGAGAGACAGGAGAGAGACAGTGTGGAGACAGGAGAGAGACAGGGGAGACAGGGGGCTAGGCTATATACAGTCATATTATAGATAGAGAGACAGGGGGGAGACAGGGGGCTAGGCTATATACAGTCATATTATAGATAGAGAGACAGGGGGGAGACAGGGTGCTAGGCTATATACAGTCATATTATAGATAGAGAGACAGGGGGGAGACAGGGGGAGACAGGAGGCTAGGCTATATACAGTCATATTATAGATAGAGAGGAAGGGGGAGACAGGGGGCTAGGCTATATACAGTCAAATTATAGATACTGAGACAGGAGAGAGAGAGGGGGCTAGGCTATATACAGTCATATTATAGATAGAGAGACAGGAGACATACAGGGGGCTAGGCTATATACAGTCAGTCATATTATAGATAGAGAGACAGGGGGAGACAGGGGGCTAGGCTATATACAGTCATATTATAGATAGAGAGACAGGGGGAGACAGGGGGAGACAGGAAGCTAGGCGATATACAGTCATATTATAGATAGAGAGACAGGGGGCTAGGCTATATACAGTCATATTATAGATAGAGAGACAGGGGGAGACAGGAGGCTAGGCTATATACAGTCATATTATAGATAGAGAGACAGAAGAGAGACACGGGGCTAGGATATATACAATCATATTATAGATAGAGAGATAGGAGGCTAGGTAATATACAGTCATATTATAGATAGAGAGACAGGAGAGAGACACGGGCTAGGCTATATACAGTCATATTATAGATAGAGAGACAGGGGGGAGAGAGGGGGGAGACAGGGGGCTAGGCTATATACAGTCATATTATAGATAGAGAGACAGGGGGCTAGGCTATATACAGTAATATTATAGATAGATAGACAGGATAGAGACAGGGGGCTAGGATATACACAGTCATATGATAGATAGAGAGACAGGGGGAGACACGGGGCTAGGCTATATACAGTCATATAATAGATAGAGAGGAAGGGGGAGACAGGGGGCTAGGCTATATACAGTCAAATTATAGATAGAGAGAGAGACAGGGGCTAGGCTATATACAGTCATATTATAGATAGAGAGACAGAGGGAGACAGTGTGGAGACAGGAGAGAGACAGGGGGCTAGGCTATATACAGTCATATTATAGATAGAGAGACAGGGGGGAGACAGGGGGCTAGGCTATACACAGTCATATTATAGATAAAGAGACAGGGGGGAGACAGGGGGCTAGGCTATACACAGTCATACTATAGATAGAGAGATAGGAGGCTAGGTAATATACAGTCATATTATAGATAGAGAGACAGGAGAGAGACACGGGCTAGGCTATATACAGTCATATTATAGATAGAGAGACAGGGGGGAGAGAGGGGGAGACAGGGGGCTAGGCTATATACAGTCATATTATAGATAGAGAGACAGGGGGCTAGGCTATATACAGTAATATTATAGATAGAGAGACAGGAGAGAGAGAGGGGGCTAGGCTATATACAGTCATATTATAGATAGAGAGACAGGAGACAGACAGGGGGCTAGGCTATGTACAGTCAGTCATATTATAGATAGAGAGACAGGGGGAGACAGGAGGCTAGGCTATATACAGTCATCTTATAGATAGAGAGACAGGGGGAGACAGGGGGCTAGGCTATATACAGTCATATTATAGATAGAGAGACAGGGGGAGACAGTGTGGAGACAGGAGAGAGACAGGGGAGACAGGGGGCTAGGCTATATACAGTCATATTATAGATAGAGAGACAGGGGGGAGACAGTGTGGAGACAGGAGAGAGACAGGGGGCTAGGCTATATACAGTCATACTATAGATAGAGAGACATGTGGGAGACAGTGGGCTAGGCTATATACAGTCATATTATAGATAGAGAGACAGGGGGAGACAGGGGGCTAGGAAATATACAGTCATCTTATAGATAGAGAACAGGAGGGAGACAGGAGGCTAGGCTATATACAGTCATATAATAGATAGAGAGACAGGAGAGAGACAGTGTGGAGACAGGAGAGAGACAGGGGAGACAGGGGGCTAGGCTATATACAGTCATATTATAGATAGAGAGACAGGGGGGAGACAGTGTGGAGACAGGAGAGAGACAGGGGGCTAGGCTATATACAGTCATATTATAGATAGAGAGACATGTGGGAGACAGTGGGCTAGGCTATATACAGTCATATTATAGATAGAGAGACAGGGGGAGACAGGGGGCTAGGCTATATACAGTCATATTATAGATAGAGAGACAGGGGGGAGACAGGGGGCTAGGCTATATACAGTCATATTATAGATAGAGAGACAGGGGGGAGACAGGGGGCTAGGCTATATACAGTCATATTATAGATAGAGAGACAGGGGGATAGGCTATATACAGTCATATTATAGATAGAGAGACAGGGGGGAGACAGGGGGAGACAGGAGGCTAGGCTATATACAGTCATATTATAGATAGAGAGAAGGGGGAGACAGGGGGCTAGGCTATATACAGTCATATTATAGATACTGCGACAGGAGAGAGACAGGGGGCTAGGCTATATACAGTCATTTTATAGATAGAGAGACAGGAGACAGACAGGGGGCTAGGCTATATACAGTCAGTCATATTATAGATAGAGAGACAGGGGGAGACAGGGGGCTAGGCTATATACAGTCATATTATAGATAGAGAGACAGGGGGCTAGGCTATATACAGTCATATTATAGATAGAGAGACAGGGGGGAGACAGGGGGAGACAGGAGGCTAGGCTATATACAGTCATATTATAGATAGAGAGAAGGGGGAGACAGGGGGCTAGGCTATATACAGTCATATTATAGATACTGAGCCAGGAGACCGACAGGGGGCTAGGCTATATACAGTCAGTCATATTATAGATAGAGAGACAGGGGGAGACAGGGGGCTAGGCTATATACAGTCATATTATAGATAGAGAGACAGGGGGAGACAGGGGGAGACAGGAAGCTAGGCTATATACAGTCATATTATAGATAGAGAGACAGGAGGCTAGGTAATATACAGTCATATTATAGATAGAGAGACAGGTGGGAGACAGGTGGCTAGGCTATATACAGTCATATTATAGATAGAGAGACAGGGGGGAGACAGGGGGCTAGGCTATATACAGTCATATTATAGATAGAGAGACAGGGGGGAGACAGGGGGGAGACAGGGGGCTAGGCTAAATACAGTCATATTATAGATAGAGAGACAGGGGGCTAGGCTATATACAGTCATATTATAGATAGAGAGACAGGGGGCTAGGCTATATACAGTCATATTATAGATAGAGAGACAGGGGGAGACAGGAGGCTAGGCTATATACAGTCATATTATAGATAGCGAGACAGGAGAGAGACACGGGGCTAGGATATATACAATCATATTATAGATAGAGAGACAGGAGGCTAGGTAATATACAGTCATATTATAGATAGAGAGACAGGAGAGAGACACGGGGCTAGGCTATATACAGTCATATTATAGATAGAGAGACAGGGGGGAGACAGGGGGGAGACAGGGGGCTAGGCTATATACAGTCATATTATAGATAGAGAGACAGGGGGCTAGGCTATATACAGTCATATTATAGATAGAGAGACAGGGGGAGACAGGGGAGCTAGGCTATATACAGTCATATTATAGATAGAGAGACAGGGGGAGACAGATAGGGAGACAGGGGGCTAGGCTATATACAGTCATATTATAGATAGAGAGACAGGGGGAGACAGTGGGCTAGGCTATATACAGTCATATTATAGATAGAGAGACAGGGGGAGACAGGAGGCTAGGCTATATACAGTCATATTATAGATAGAGAGACAGGAGAGAGACACGGGGCTAGGATATATACAGTCATATTATAGATAGAGAGACAGGAGGCTAGGCTATATACAGTCATATTATAGATAGAGAGACAGGGGGAGACAGGGGGCTAGGCTATATACAGTCATATTATAGATAGAGAGACAGGGGGGAGACAGGGGGGAGACAGGGGGCTAGGCTATATACAGTCATATTATAGATAGAGAGACAGGGGGCTAGGCTATATACAGTCATATTATAGATAGAGAGACAGGGGGCTAGGCTATATACAGTCATATTATAGATAGAGAGACAGGGGGAGACAGGAGGCTAGGCTATATACAGTCATATTATAGATAGAGAGACAGGAGAGAGACACGGGGCTAGGCTATATACAGTCATATTATAGATAGAGAGACAGGAGGGGGAGACAGGGCTAGGCTATATACAGTCATATTATAGATAGAGAGACAGGAGAGAGACAGGGGCTAGGCTATATACAGTCATATTATAGATAGAGAGACAGGGGGAGGGGGAGACAGGGGGGAGACAGGGGGCTAGGCTATATACAGTCATATTATAGATAGAGAGACAGGGGGCTAGGCTATATACAGTCATATTATAGATAGAGAGACAGGGAGCTAGGCTATATACAGTCATATTATAGATAGAGAGACAGGGGGAGACAGGGGAGACAGGAGGCTAGGCTATATACAGTCATATTATAGATAGAGAGACAGGAAGCTAGGCTATATACAGTCATCTTATAGATAGAGAGACAGGGGGCTAGGCTATATACAGTCATATTATAGATAGAGAGACAGACAGGGGCTAGGCTATATACAGTCATATTATAGATAGAGAGACAGGGAGAGACAGGGGGCTAGGCTATATACAGTCATATTATAGATAGAGAGACAGGAGACAGACAGGGGGCTAGGCTATATACAGTCATATTATAGATAGAGAGACAGGGGGGAGACAGGAGGCTAGGCTATATACAGTCATATTATAGATAGAGAGACAGGGGGAGACAGGGGGCTAGGCTATATACAGTCATATTATAGATAGAGAGACAGGGGGAGACAGGGGGGGGGCAGGGGGGAGACAGGTGGCTAGGATATATACAGTCATATTATAGATAGAGAGACAGGGGGAGACAGGGGGAGACAGGAAGCTAGGCTATATACAGTCATATTATAGATAGAGAGACAGGGGGAGACAGTGGGCTAGGCTATATACAGTCATATTATAGATAGAGAGACAGGGGGAGACAGGAGGCTAGGCTATATACAGTCATATTATAGATAGAGAGACAGGGGGAGACAGGGGGCTAGGATATATACAGTCATATTATAGATAGAGAGACAGGGGGAGACAGGGGGGCGACAGGGGGGAGACAGGTGGCTAGGATATATACAGTCATATTATAGATAGAGAGACAGGGGGAGACAGGGGGAGACAGGAAGCTAGGCTATATACAGTCATATTATAGATAGAGAGACAGGGGGAGACAGTGGGCTAGGCTATATACAGTCATATTATAGATAGAGAGACAGGGGGAGACAGGGGGCTAGGCTATATACAGTCATATTATAGATAGAGAGAGAGACAGGAGAGCTAGGCTATATACAGTCATATTATAGATAGAGAGACTAGGATATATACAGTCATATTATAGATAGAGAGACAGGTGGGAGACAGGTGGCTAGGCTATATACAGTCATATTATAGATAGAGAGACAGGGGGGAGACAGGGGGCTAGGCTATATACAGTCATATTATAGATAGAGAGACAGGGGGGAGACAGGGGGGAGACAGGGGGCTAGGCTATATACAGTCATATTATAGATAGAGAGACAGGGGGCTAGGCTATATACAGTCATATTATAGATAGAGAGACAGGGGGCTAGGCTATATACAGTCATATTATAGATAGAGAGACAGGGGGAGACAGGAGGCTAGGCTATATACAGTCATATTATAGATAGAGAGACAGGAGAGAGACACGGGGCTAGGATATATACAATCATATTATAGATAGAGAGACAGGAGGCTAGGTAATATACAGTCATATTATAGATAGAGAGACAGGAGAGAGACACGGGGCTAGGCTATATACAGTCATATTATAGATAGAGAGACAGGGGGGAGACAGGGGGGAGACAGGGGGCTAGGCTATATACAGTCATATTATAGATAGAGAGACAGGGGGCTAGGCTATATACAGTCATATTATAGATAGAGAGACTAGGCTATATACAGTCATATTATAGATAGAGAGACAGGGGGGAGACAGGGGGAGACAGGAGGCTAGGCTATATACAGTCATATTATAGATAGAGAGACAGGAAGCTAGGCTATATACAGTCATCTTATAGATAGAGAGACAGGGGGCTAGGCTATATACAGTCATATAATAGATACATACAGGAGAGAGAGAGGGGGCTAGGCTATATACAGTAATATTATAGATAGAGAGACAGGAGAGAGAGAGGGGGCTAGGCTATATACAGTCATATTATAGATAGAGAGACAGGAGACAGACAGGGGGCTAGGCTATATACAGTCATATTATAGATAGAGAGACAGGGGGAGACAGGAGGCTAGGCTATATACAGTCATATTATAGATAGAGAGACAGGGGGAGACAGGGGGCTAGGCTATATACAGTCATATTATAGATAGAGAGACAGGGGGAGACAGGGGGGGGGCTATATACAGTCAGGGGGGAGACAGGTGGCTAGGATATATACAGTCATATTATAGATAGAGAGACAGGAGAGAGACAGGAGGCTAGGCTATATACAGTCATATTATAGACAGAGAGACAGGGCTAGGCTATATACAGTCATATTATAGATAAAGAGACAGGCGAGAGACAGGGGGCTAGGCTATATACAGTCATCTTATAGATAGAGAGACAGGGGGCTAGGCTATATACAGTCATATAATAGATAGAGAGGAAGGGGGAGACAGGGGGCTAGGCTATATACAGTAATATTATAGATACTGAGACAGGAGAGAGAGAGAGGGGGCTAGGCTATATACAGTCATATAATAGATAGAGAGACAGGGGGAGACAGTGGGCTAGGCTATATACAGTCATATTATAGATAGAGAGACAGGGGGAGACAGGAGGCTAGGCTATATACAGTCATATTATAGATAGAGAGACAGGAGACACGGGGAGGAGTCACAGGAGGGGGCTAGAGAGACAGGGGGGAGACAGGCTAGGCTATATACAGTCATATTATAGATAGAGAGACAGGGGGGAGACAGGGGGGAGACAGGGGGCTAGGCTATATACAGTCATATTATAGATAGAGAGACAGGGGGCTAGGCTATATACAGTCATATTATAGATAGAGAGACAGGGGGCTAGGCTATATACAGTCATATTATAGATAGAGAGACAGGGGGAGACAGGAGGCTAGGCTATATACAGTCATATTATAGATAGAGAGACAGGAGAGAGACACGGGGCTAGGATATATACAATCATATTATAGATAGAGAGACAGGAGGCTAGGTAATATACAGTCATATTATAGATAGAGAGACAGGAGAGAGACACGGGGCTAGGCTATATACAGTCATATTATAGATAGAGAGACAGGGGGGAGACAGGGGGGAGACAGGGGGCTAGGCTATATACAGTCATATTATAGATAGAGAGACAGGGGGCTAGGCTATATACAGTCATATTATAGATAGAGAGACAGGGAGCTAGGCTATATACAGTCATATTATAGATAGAGAGACAGGGGGAGACAGGGGAGACAGGAGGCTAGGCTATATACAGTCATATTATAGATAGAGAGACAGGAAGCTAGGCTATATACAGTCATCTTATAGATAGAGAGACAGGGGGCTAGGCTATATACAGTCATCTTATAGATAGAGAGACAGGGGGCTAGGCTATATACAGTCATATAATAGATACTGATACAGGAGAGAGAGAGGGGGCTAGGCTATATACAGTCATATTATAGATAGAGAGACAGGAGACAGACAGGGGGCTAGGCTATATACAGTCATATTATAGATAGAGAGACAGGGGGAGACAGGAGGCTAGGTTATATACAGTCATATTATAGATAGAGAGACAGGGGGAGACAGGGGGCTAGGCTATATACAGTCATATTATAGATAGAGAGACAGGGGGAGACAGGGGGGGGACAGGGGGGAGACAGGTGGCTAGGATATATACAGTCATATTATAGATAGAGAGACAGGGGGAGACAGGGGGAGACAGGAAGCTAGGCTATATACAGTCATATTATAGATAGAGAGACAGGGGGAGACAGTGGGCTAGGCTATATACAGTCATATTATAGATAGAGAGACAGGGGGAGACAGGAGGCTAGGCTATATACAGTCATATTATAGATAGAGAGACAGGGGGAGACAGGGGGCTAGGATATATACAGTCATATTATAGATAGAGAGACAGGGGGAGACAGGGGGAGACAGGAAGCTAGGCTATATACAGTCATATTATAGATAGAGAGACAGGTGGGCTAGGCTATATACAGTCATATTATTGATAGAGAGACAGGGGGAGACAGGGGGCTAGGCTATATACAGTCATATTAGATAGAGAGACAGGGGGAGACAGGGGGAGACAGGAAGCTAGGCTATATACAGTCATATTATAGATAGAGAGACAGGGGGAGACAGTGGGCTAGGCTATATGCAGTCATATTATAGATAGAGAGACAGGGGGAGACAGGAGGCTAGGCTATATACAGTCATATTATAGATAGAGAGACAGGAGAGAGACACGGGGCTAGGATATATACAGTCATATTATAGATAGAGAGACAGGTGGGAGACAGGTGGCTAGGCTATATACAGTCATATTATAGATAGAGAGACAGGGGGGAGACAGGGGGCTAGGCTATATACAGTCATATTATAGATAGAGAGACAGGGGGGAGACAGGGGGGAGACAGGGGGCTAGGCCATATACAGTCATATTATAGATAGAGAGACAGGGGGCTAGGCTATATACAGTCATATTATAGATAGAGAGACAGGGGGCTAGGCTATATACAGTCATATTATAGATAGAGAGACAGGGGGAGACAGGAGGCTAGGCTATATACAGTCATATTATAGATAGAGAGACAGGAGAGAGACACGGGGCTAGGATATATACAATCATATTATAGATAGAGAGACAGGAGGCTAGGTAATATACAGTCATATTATAGATAGAGAGACAGGAGAGAGACACGGGGATAGGCTATATACAGTCATATTATAGATAGAGAGACAGGGGGGAGACAGGGGGGAGACAGGGGGCTAGGCTATATACAGTCATATTATAGATAGAGAGACAGGGAGCTAGGCTATATACAGTCATAATATAGATAGAGAGACAGGGGGGAGACAGGGGGAGACAGGGGGCTAGGCTATATACAGTCATATTATAGATAGAGAGACAGGAAGCTAGGCTATATACAGTCATCTTATAGATAGAGAGACAGGGGGCTAGGCTATATACAGTCATATAATAGATACATACAGGAGAGAGAGAGGGGGCTAGGCTATATACAGTAATATTATAGATAGAGAGACAGGAGAGAGAGAGGGGGCTAGGCTATATACAGTCATATTATAGATAGAGAGACAGGAGACAGACAGGGGGCTAGGCTATATACAGTCATATTATAGATAGAGAGACAGGGGGAGACAGGAGGCTAGGCTATATACAGTCATATTATAGATAGAGAGACAGGGGGAGACAGGGGGCTAGGCTATATACAGTCATATTATAGATAGAGAGACAGGGGGAGACAGGGGGGCGACAGGGGGGAGACAGGTGGCTAGGATATATACAGTCATATTATAGACAGAGAGACGGGGCTAGGCTATATACAGTCATATTATAGATAAAGAGACAGGCGAGAGACAGGGGGCTAGGCTATATACAGTCATATTATAGACAGAGAGACAGGGGGAGACAGGGGGCTAGGCTATATACAGTCATCTTATAGATAGAGAGACAGGGGGCTAGGCTATATACAGTCATATAATAGATAGAGAGGAAGGGGGAGACAGGGGGCTAGGCTATATACAGTAATATTATAGATACTGAGACAGGAGAGAGAGAGAGGGGGCTAGGCTATATACAGTCATATTATAGATAGAGAGACAGGGGGAGACAGGGGGCTAGGCTATATACAGTCATATTATAGATAGAGAGACAGGGGGAGACAGGGGGGAGACAGGAGGCTAGGCTATATACAGTCATATTATAGATAGAGAGACAGGGGGAGACAGGGGGCTAGGCTATATACAGTCATATTATAGATAGAGAGACAGGGGGAGACAGGAGGCTAGGCTATATGCTGTCATATTATAGATAGAGAGACAGAAGAGAGACAGGGGGCTAGGCTATATACCGTCATATTATAGATAGAGAGACAGGAGAGAGACAGGGGGCTAGGCTATATACAGTCATATTATAGATATAGAGACAGGGGGAGACAGGAGGCTAGGCTATATGCTGTCATATTATAGATAGAGAGACAGGGGGAGACAGTGGGCTAGGCTATATGCAGTCATATTATAGATAGAGAGACAGGGGGAGACAGGAGGCTAGGCTATATACAGTCATATTATAGATAGAGAGACAGGAGAGAGACACGGGGCTAGGATATATACAGTCATATTATAGATAGAGAGACAGGTGGGAGACAGGTGGCTAGGCTATATACAGTCATATTATAGATAGAGAGACAGGGGGGAGACAGGGGGCTAGGCTATATACAGTCATATTATAGATAGAGAGACAGGGGGGAGACAGGGGGGAGACAGGGGGCTAGGCCATATACAGTCATATTATAGATAGAGAGACAGGGGGCTAGGCTATATACAGTCATATTATAGATAGAGAGACAGGGGGCTAGGCTATATACAGTCATATTATAGATAGAGAGACAGGGGGAGACAGGAGGCTAGGCTATATACAGTCATATTATAGATAGAGAGACAGGAGAGAGACACGGGGCTAGGATATATACAATCATATTATAGATAGAGAGACAGGAGGCTAGGTAATATACAGTCATATTATAGATAGAGAGACAGGAGAGAGACACGGGGATAGGCTATATACAGTCATATTATAGATAGAGAGACAGGGGGGAGACAGGGGGGAGACAGGGGGCTAGGCTATATACAGTCATATTATAGATAGAGAGACAGGGAGCTAGGCTATATACAGTCATAATATAGATAGAGAGACAGGGGGGAGACAGGGGGAGACAGGGGGCTAGGCTATATACAGTCATATTATAGATAGAGAGACAGGAAGCTAGGCTATATACAGTCATCTTATAGATAGAGAGACAGGGGGCTAGGCTATATACAGTCATATAATAGATACATACAGGAGAGAGAGAGGGGGCTAGGCTATATACAGTAATATTATAGATAGAGAGACAGGAGAGAGAGAGGGGGCTAGGCTATATACAGTCATATTATAGATAGAGAGACAGGAGACAGACAGGGGGCTAGGCTATATACAGTCATATTATAGATAGAGAGACAGGGGGAGACAGGAGGCTAGGCTATATACAGTCATATTATAGATAGAGAGACAGGGGGAGACAGGGGGCTAGGCTATATACAGTCATATTATAGATAGAGAGACAGGGGGAGACAGGGGGGCGACAGGGGGGAGACAGGTGATATATACAGTCTAGGATATATACAGTCATATTATAGACAGAGAGACGGGGCTAGGCTATATACAGTCATATTATAGATAAAGAGACAGGCGAGAGACAGGGGGCTAGGCTATATACAGTCATATTATAGACAGAGAGACAGGGGGAGACAGGGGGCTAGGCTATATACAGTCATCTTATAGATAGAGAGACAGGGGGCTAGGCTATATACAGTCATATAATAGATAGAGAGGAAGGGGGAGACAGGGGGCTAGGCTATATACAGTAATATTATAGATACTGAGACAGGAGAGAGAGAGAGGGGGCTAGGCTATATACAGTCATATTATAGATAGAGAGACAGGGGGAGACAGGGGGCTAGGCTATATACAGTCATATTATAGATAGAGAGACAGGGGGAGACAGGGGGGAGACAGGAGGCTAGGCTATATACAGTCATATTATAGATAGAGAGACAGGGGGAGACAGGGGGCTAGGCTATATACAGTCATATTATAGATAGAGAGACAGGGGGAGACAGGAGGCTAGGCTATATGCTGTCATATTATAGATAGAGAGACAGAAGAGAGACAGGGGGCTAGGCTATATACCGTCATATTATAGATAGAGAGACAGGAGAGAGACAGGGGGCTAGGCTATATACAGTCATATTATAGATATAGAGACAGGGGGCTAGGCTATATACAGTAATATTATAGATAGAGAGACAGGAGAGAGAGGGGGGGCTAGGCTATGTGCAGTCATATTATAGATAGAGAGACAGGAGAGAGACAGGGGGCTAGGCTATATACAGTCATATTATAGATAGAGAGACAGGGGGAGACAGGGGGCTGACAGGGGGAGACAGGGGGCTAGGCTATATACAGTCATATTATAGACAGAGACAGGGGGAGACAGGGGGCTAGGCTATGTACAGTCATATTATAGATAAAGAGACAGGAGAGAGACAGGGGGCTAGGCAATATACACTCGTATTATAGACAGAGAGACAGGGGGAGACAGGGGGCTGACAGGGGGAGACAGAGGGCTAGGCTATATACAGTCCTATTATAGACAGAGAGACAGGGGGAGACAGAAACTAGGCTATATACAGTCATATTATAGATAGAGAGACAGGAGACAGACAGGGGGAGACAGGGGGCTAGGATATATACAGTCATATTATAGATAGAGAGACAAGGGGCTAGGCTATATACAGTCATATTACAGATAGACAGATATGACGATTATGACGGTATATAGCCTAGAGAGACAGGGGGCTAGGCTATATACAGTCATATAATAGATAGAGAGGAAGGGGGAGACAGGGAGCTAGGCTAAATACAGTAATATTATAGATACTGAGACAGGAGAGAGAGAGGGGGCTAGGCTACATACAGTCATATTATAGATAGAGAGTCAGGGGGAGACAGGGGGCTAGGCTATATACAGTCATATTATAGAAAGAGAGACAGGGGGCTAGGATATATACAGTCATTTTATAGATATAGAGACAGGGGGCTAGGCTAAATACAGTCATATTATAGAAAGAGAGACAGGGGGCTAGGATATACACAGTCATATTATAGATAGAGAGACAGGGGGGAGACAGGGGGATAGGCTATACACAGTCATATTATAGATAGATAGACAGGATAGAGACAGGGGGCTAGGATATACACAGTCATATGATAGATAGAGAGACAGGGGGAGACACGGGGCTAGGCTATATACAGTCATATAATAGATAGAGAGGAAGGGGGAGACAGGGGGCTAGGCTATATACAGTCAAATTATAGATAGAGAGACAGGAGAGAGACAGGGGCTAGGCTATATACAGTCATATTATAGATAGAGAGACAGAGGGAGACAGTGTGGAGACAGGAGAGAGACAGGGGGCTAGGCTATATACAGTCATATTATAGATAGAGAGACAGGGGGGAGACAGGGGGCTAGGCTATACACAGTCATATTATAGATAAAGAGACAGGGGGGAGACAGGGGGCTAGGCTATACACAGTCATACTATAGATAGAGAGACAGGGGGAGACAGGGGGCTAGGCTATACACAGTCATATTATAGATAGAGAGACAGGGGAGAGACAGGGGGCTAGGCTATACACAGTCATATTATAGATAGATAGACAGGATAGAGACAGGGGGCTAGGATATACACAGTCATATTATAGATAGAGAGACAGGGGGAGACAGAGGGCTAGGCTATTTACAGTCAAAGTAGAGAGAGAGAGACAGGGGGCTAGGCAATATACAGTCATATTATAGATAGAGAGACAGGGGGAGACAGGGGCTAGGCTATATACAGTCATATTATAGATAGAGAGTCAGGAGAGAGACAGGGGGCTAGGCTATATACAGTCATATTATAGATAGAGAGACAGAGGGAGACCGTGTGGAGACAGGAGAGAGACAGGGGGCTAGGCTATATACAGTCAAATTATAGACAGAGAGCCAGGGGGGAGACAGGGGGTTAGGCTATATACAGTCATATTATAGATAGAGAGACAGGAGAGAGACAGGGGGCTAGGCTATATACAGTCATATTATAGATAGAGAGACAGAGGGAGACAGTGTGGAGACAGGAGAGAGACAGGGGGCTAGGCTATATACAGTCATATTATAGATAGAGAGACAGGGGGCTAGGCTATATACAGTCAAAGTATAGATATAGAGACAGGGGGCTAGGCTAAATACAGTCATATTATAGAAAGAGAGACAGGGGGCTAGGATATACACAGTCATATTATAGATAGAGAGACAGGGGGGAGACAGGGGGCTAGGCTATACACTGTCATATTATAGATAGACAGGGGGGAGACAGGGGGCTAGGCTATACACAGTCATATTATAGATAGAGAGACAGGGTGCTAGGCTATATACAGTCATATTATAGATAGACAGGAGAGAGACAGGGGGCTGGGCTATATACAGTCATATTATAGATAGAGAGACAGGGGGCTAGGCCATATACAGTCATATTATAGATACACAGGAGAGAGACAGGGGGCTGGGCTATATACAGTCATATTATAGATAGAGAGACAAGGGGCTAGGCTATATACAGTCATATTATAGATAGAGAGACAGGGGGAGACAGGGGGCTAGGCTATATACAGTCATATTATAGATGGACAGGAGAGAGACAGGGGACTGGGCTATATACAGTCATATTATAGATAGAGAGACAGGGGCTAGGCTATATACAGTCATATTATAGATAGACAGGAGAGAGACAGGGGGCTAGGCTATGTACAGTCATATTATAGATAGAGAGACAGGGGGCTAGGCTATATACAGTCATATAATAGATAGAGAGGAAGGGGGGAGACAGAGGCTAGGCTATATATAGTCCTATTATAGATAGAGAGGAAGGGGGAGACAGAGGCTAGGCTGTATACAGTCCTATTATAGATAGAGAGGAAGGGGGGAGACAGAGGCTAGGCTATATACAGTCATATTATAGATAGAGAGACAGGAGAGAGAGAGGGGCTAGGCTATATGCAGTCATATAATAGATAGAGAGACAGGGGGGAGACAGGGGGCTAGGCTATATACAGTAATATTATAGATAGAGAGACAGGGGAGAGACAGGGGGCTAGGCTATACACAGTCATATTATAGATAGATAGACAGGATAGAGACAGGGGGCTAGGATATACACAGTCATATTATAGATAGAGAGACAGGGGGAGACAGAGGGCTAGGCTATTTACAGTCAAAGTAGAGAGAGAGAGACAGGGGGCTAGGCTATATACAGTCATATTATAGATAGAGAGACAGGGGGAGACAGGGGCTAGGCCATATACAGTCATATTATAGATAGAGAGTCAGGAGAGAGACAGGGGGCTAGGCTATATACAGTCATATTATAGATAGAGAGACAGAGGGAGACCGTGTGGAGACAGGAGAGAGACAGGGGGCTAGGCTATATACAGTCAAATTATAGACAGAGAGCCAGGGGGGAGACAGGGGGTTAGGCTATATACAGTCATATTATAGATAGAGAGACAGGAGAGAGACAGGGGGCTAGGCTATATACAGTCATATTATAGATAGAGAGACAGAGGGAGACAGTGTGGAGACAGGAGAGAGACAGGGGGCTAGGCTATATACAGTCATATTATAGATAGAGAGACAGGGGGCTAGGCTATATACAGTCAAAGTATAGATATAGAGACAGGGGGCTAGGCTAAATACAGTCATATTATAGAAAGAGAGACAGGGGGCTAGGCTATATACAGTCAAATTATAGATAGAGAGACAGGGGGCTAGGATATACACAGTCATATTATAGATAGAGAGACAGGGGGGAGACAGGGGGCTAGGCTATACACTGTCATATTATAGATAGACAGGGGGGAGACAGGGGGCTAGGCTATACACAGTCATATTATAGATAGAGAGACAGGGGGCTAGGCTATATACAGTCATATTATAGATAGACAGGAGAGAGACAGGGGGCTGGGCTATATACAGTCATATTATAGATAGAGAGACAGGGGGCTAGGCCATATACAGTCATATTATAGATACACAGGAGAGAGACAGGGGGCTGGGCTATATACAGTCATATTATAGATAGAGAGACAAGGGGCTAGGCTATATACAGTCATATTATAGATAGAGAGACAGGGGGAGACAGGGGGCTAGGCTATATACAGTCATATTATAGATGGACAGGAGAGAGACAGGGGACTGGGCTATATACAGTCATATTATAGATAGAGAGACAGGGGCTAGGCTATATACAGTCATATTATAGATAGACAGGAGAGAGACAGGGGGCTAGGCTATGTACAGTCATATTATAGATAGAGAGACAGGGGGCTAGGCTATATACAGTCATATAATAGATAGAGAGGAAGGGGGGAGACAGAGGCTAGGCTATATACAGTCCTATTATAGATAGAGAGGAAGGGGGAGACAGAGGCTAGGCTGTATACAGTCCTATTATAGATAGAGAGGAAGGGGGGAGACAGAGGCTAGGCTATATACAGTCATATTATAGATAGAGAGACAGGAGAGAGAGAGGGGCTAGGCTATATGCAGTCATATAATAGATAGAGAGACAGGGGGGAGACAGGGGGCTAGGCTATATACAGTAATATTATAGATAGAGAGACAGGAGAGAGAGAGGGGGCTAGGCTATATACAGTCATATTATAGATAGAGAGACAGGAGAGAGAGAGGGGGAGACAGGGGGCTAGGCTATATACAGTCATGTTATAGATAGAGAAACAGGGGGAGACAGGGGGCTAGGCTATATACAGTAATATTACAGATAGAGAGACAGGGGGCTAGGCTATATACAGTAATATTACAGATAGAGAGACAGGGGGCTAGGCTATATACAGTAATATTATAGATAGAGAGACAGGATAGAGACAGGGGGGAGACAGGGGGCTAGGTTATATACAGTAATATTACAGATAGAGAGACAGGGGGCTAGGCTATATACAGTAATATTACAGATAGAGAGACAGGGGGCTAGGCTATATACAGTAATATTACAGATAGAGAGACAGGGGGCTAGGCTATATACAGTAATATTATAGATAGAGAGACAGGATAGAGACAGGGGGGAGACAGGGGGCTAGGCTATATACAGTCATGTTATAGATAGAGAAACAGGGGGAGACAGGGGGCTAGGCTATATACAGTAATATTACAGATAGAGAGACAGGGGGCTAGGCTATATACAGTAATATTACAGATAGAGAGACAGGGGGCTAGGCTATATACAGTAATATTATAGATAGAGAGACAGGATAGAGACAGGGGGGAGACAGGGGGCTAGGTTATATACAGTAATATTACAGATAGAGAGACAGGGGGCTAGGCTATATACAGTCATATTATAGATAGAGAGACAGGGGTAGACAGGGGGCTAGACAATACACAGTCATATTATAGATAGAGAGACAGGGGGAGACAGAGGGCTAGGCTATACACAGTCATATTATAGATAGATAGACAGGGTGGAGACAGGGGGCTAGGCTATTTACAGTCAAATTATAGATAGAGAGACAGGGGGCTAGGCTATATACAGTCATATTATAGATAGAGAGACAGGGGGAGACAGTGGGCTAGGCTATACACAGTCATATTATAGATAGACAGGGAGGAGACAGGGGGCTAGGCTATACACAGTCATATTATAGATAGAGAGACAGGGGGCTAGGCTACATACAGTCATATTATAGATAGACAGGAGAGAGACAGGGGGCTGGGCTATATACAGTCATATTATAGATAGAGAGACAGGGGGCTAGGCTATATACAGTCATATTATAGATACACAGGAGAGAGACAGGGGGCTGGGCTATATACAGTCATATTATAGATAGAGAGACAGGGGGCTAGGCTATATACAGTCATATTATAGATAGAGAGACAGGGGGCTAGGCTATATACAGTCATATTATAGATACACAGGAGAGAGACAGGGGGCTGGGCTATATACAGTCATATTATAGATAGAGAGACAGGGGGCTAGGCTATATACAGTCATATTATAGATAGAGAGACAGGGGGAGACAGGGGGCTAGGCTATATACAGTCATATTATAGATGGACAGGAGAGAGACAGGGGACTGGGCTATATACAGTCATATTATAGATAGAGAGACAGGGGGCTAGGCTATATACAGTCATATTATAGATACACAGGAGAGAGACAGGGGGCTGGGCTATATACAGTCATATTATAGATAGAGAGACAGGGGGCTAGGCTATATACAGTCATATTATAGATAGAGAGACAGGGGGCTAGGCTATATACAGTCATATTATAGATACACAGGAGAGAGACAGGGGGCTGGGCTATATACAGTCATATTATAGATAGAGAGACAGGGGGCTAGGCTATATACAGTCATATTATAGATAGAGAGACAGGGGGAGACAGGGGGCTAGGCTATATACAGTCATATTATAGATGGACAGGAGAGAGACAGGGGGCTAGGCTATATACAGTCATATTATAGATAGAGAGACAGGGGCTAGGCTATATACAGTCATATTATAGATAGACAGGAGAGAGACAGGGGGCTAGGCTATATACAGTCCTATTATAGATAGAGAGGAAGGGGGGAGACAGAGGCTAGGCTATATACAGTCATATTATAGATAGAGAGACAGGAGAGAGAGGGGGCTAGGCTATATGCAGTCATATAATAGATAGAGAGACAGAGGGAGACAGGGGGCTAGGCTATATACAGTAATATTATAGATAGAGAGACAGGAGAGAGAGAGGGGGCTAGGCTATATACAGTCATGTTATAGATAGAGAGACAGGAGAGAGAGAGGGGGAGACAGGGGGCTAGGCTATATACAGTCATGTTATAGATAGAGAAACAGGGGGAGACAGGGGGCTAGGCTATATACAGTAATATTACAGATAGAGAGACAGGGGGCTAGGCTATATACAGTAATATTATAGATAGAGAGACAGGATAGAGACAGGGGGGAGACAGGGGGCTAGGCTATATACAGTAATATTACAGATAGAGAGACAGGGGGCTAGGCTATATACAGTCATATTATAGATAGAGAGACAGGGGGCTAGGCTATATACAGTAATATTACAGATAGAGAGACAGGGGGCTAGGCTATATACAGTAATATTATAGATAGAGAGACAGGATAGAGACAGGGGGAGACAGGGGGCTAGGCTGTATACAGTCATGTTATAGATAGAGAAACAGGGGGAGACAGGGGGCTAGGCTATATACAGTAATATTACAGATAGAGAGACAGGGGGCTAGGCTTTATACAGTAATATTACAGATAGAGAGACAGGGGGCTAGGCTATATACAGTAATATTATAGATAGAGAGACAGGATAGAGACAGGGGGGAGACAGGGGGCTAGGCTATATACAGTCATGTTATAGATAGAGAAACAGGGGGAGACAGGGGGCTAGGCTATATACAGTAATATTACAGATAGAGAGACAGGGGGCTAGGCTATATACAGTAATATTACAGATAGAGAGACAGGGGGCTAGGCTATATACAGTCATATTATAGCTAGAGAGACAGGGGTAGACAGGGGGCTAGACAATACACAGTCATATTATAGATAGAGAGACAGGGGGAGACAGAGGGCTAGGCTATACACAGTCATATTATAGATAGATAGACAGGGTGGAGACAGGGGGCTAGGCTATTTACAGTCAAATTATAGATAGAGAGACAGGGGGCTAGGCTATATACAGTCATATTATAGATAGAGAGACAGGGGGAGACAGTGGGCTAGGCTATATACAGTCAAATTATAGATAGAGAGACAGGGGGGAGACAGGGGGCTAGGCTACATACAGTCATATTATAGACAGAGAGACAGGAGAGAGACAAGGGGGAGACAGGGGGGAGACAGGGGGCTAGGCTATATACAGTCATATTACAGATAGAGAGACAGGGGGTTAGGCTATATACAGTCATATTATAGATAGAGAGACGGGGGGGGGGGGGCAGGGGGCTAGGCTATAATACAGTCATTTTATAGATAGAGAGACAGGGGGTAGACAGGGGGGAGACAGGTGGCTAGGCTATATGCAGTCATATTATAGGAAGAGAGACAGGAGGCTAGGCTATATACAGTCATATTATAGATAGAGAGACGGGGGGGGGGGGGGCAGGGGGCTAGGCTATAATACAGTCATTTTATAGATAGAGAGACAGGGGGTAGACAGGGGGGAGACAGGTGGCTAGGCTATATGCAGTCATATTATAGATAAAGAGGCAGGGGGGAGACAGGGGGCTAGGCTATATACAGTCAAATTTTAGAAAGAGAGACAGGGGGAGACAGGGGGAGGTGGCTAGGCTATATACAGTTATATAATAGATAGAGAGGAAGTGGGGAGACAGGGGGAGACAGGGGGGAGACAGGGGGAGACAGAGGGGAGACAGTGTGAAGACATGGGGAGACAGGGGGGAGAGAGAGGGAAGACAGGGGGAGACAGAAGGGAGACAGTGTGGAGACATGGGGAGACAGTGTGAAGACAGTGTGGAGACAGGGGGGAGAGAGAGGGAAGACAGGGGGAGACAGGGGGGAGAGAGAGGGAAGACAGGGGGAGACAGAAGGGAGACAGTGTGGAGACAGAGGGGAGACAGTGTGGAGACATGGGGAGACATGGGGAGATAGAGGGGAGACAGTGTGGAGACATGGGGAGACCGTGTGGAGACATGGGGAGACAGGGGGAGACAGTGTGGAGACATGGGGAGACAGGGGGGAGAGAGAGGGAAGACAGGGGGAGACAGAAGGGAGACAGTGTGGAGACAGAGGGGAGACAGTGTGGAGACATGGGGAGACAGGGGGAAGACAGTGTGGAGACAGGGGGGAGAGAGAGGGAAGACAGGGGGAGACAGGGGGGAGAGAGAGGTAAGACAGGGGGAGACAGGGGGGAGAGAGAGCGGAGACAGGGGGGAGAGAGGGGCGAGACATGGGGAGACAGGGGGGAGAGAGAGGGGAGACATGGGCAGACAGTGTGGAGACATGGGGAGACAGGGGGAGACATGGGAAGACAGGGGGAGAGAGAGGGGAGACATGGGGAGAGAGAGGGGAGACAGGGGGAGACAGAGGGGAGACAGGGGGAGACAGAGGGGAGACAGAGGGGAGACAGAGGGGAGACAGGGGGAG